>NW_022710166.1:0-1372 GCF_011630105.1 Anneissia japonica | reverse complement strand
TAGGCTTAAATGAAGATTGCACATAATTTTGGCCCTTTTTAGGCCCAAATGACATTTAGGACTTTCAATATATGTAGGGCCAAGTACAATATACTTTAGGCTTTTATTAGATTTAGAGACATTATAACATTTCAGGCCTTAATCGTAGGCCTATTGTTGTGTAAACGCACTGAAATTGAATGTTTGTAAATGCTTTACAAAAAAACAGTGACTATTAAATTTATCAATCGAGAACGCGTGGGCCCCAGACATCCAATTCTGGTGAAATTTTCACCCCCCCCCCCCCAACCCTCATGGAAATTTGGCAACGACATAAAGCGACTTTTTATAATTAAATTATTTTGTTTTCTGCAAAACTGTAATTGGGGTTATTTTTAAGTAAACAGGATTGAAAACAACAAAAATAGACAAGAGACATTCCTTGTTGGTGTGTACACCATATTATCATTGAAAACGACAACGACTGCTCTACTACAATATTACTATCCCGCTTTTAAGGATTTGTGGTTCAAATGATTGAATATACTTATGTGCTTTCATGTCAGGCCTACCAGTATGTAAAACATTCTTTTTGTAATTTTGTTATTGTGTACAGCTAATCGATTATATCAGAAGCTGGTATATGTCAAAAGCCTGTCCCTGTACTCAAAACAACATGTATAAATAATATCAAACTATGATTTTCAAAAGGGATTTTTTTCTTATGCATGAAAAAATGGAATGTCGCCACTTTGTAAAATTTTAAGTAGACATTGGCAAAAGGTTAATTTTATATCTTTGACTAAGTATCCCTAATAGCAAAAAATCTCAGCTTTGACATAGTCCTACTAATTAAAACATTATGTCCAGGACCATTCGATAACTTTCACACTCATCGGTCGATGGCTCACTAAAGTGGCAATTAATCGAACACCATGGTATATGTTGCTGATTGCTATCGTTGTACTACTGCAGTTACTATTAATGTTATTGAAATTAGGCCTACTATTAAAATTTAAAATAATTAGCCTATTATTAGTATTTTTGTTAGAACAAAATTTTGTTGTGATATAATAAAACTCGAATTTCATTGTCCAGCAAACCCAAAACAGCAAAGACTTATAGCAAGATAAGATGCTTGTCTTCCAATCCCATAGTAACAATAAAATTACTTGCTAGATTATTATATATCATCAAAATAATGATTTCAGCCTATATACATGGACCTATTAATAATTAATTTTTTTAATTCATATAGAGGGGGGAGGGGACTTTCTTACGGATGAATCCCGATCCATGTAGACTGGGCTGGTTTATGGAAGATGGTAGATTGTGACCTGTCTTGTCAAAAAAGCAGGCTGCCCCTGAAGCAGTTGTTAAGCTTATCAGATGT
>NW_022710165.1:0-811 GCF_011630105.1 Anneissia japonica | reverse complement strand
TGAATGATATCACAAATAATGAATATTTTATCAAAACTATAAACTGTAGTTATTATAATTATTTAGAATACTATAATACATAATCGTGATGTAATATGTAATGATTTTTCATGATACTAAATAAGTATTGATTATTCATCAGTAATAAAAAATAAAATAATTAAATTCAATAATCAATCAATAGTGATTGATATTCAATGATCATTATTTAATAATAGAATTTGGCTGAAAATTTGCTGAACAACAATATTATAGAAACACTTCAAAATCACCTCATTCTTCAACTAGCACCCCTACCCCCAATTCACTTTCCTATCCAACCATTTCCATCATGTCAGAATATTATGACCATGGAGGTATTATTGAGAAGGAGATCACTAAACCTATGTGTTCCCCGCTTTTGGATCGCGCGCGGGCGTATTACCCTATAATTCACATTTTTCGTTAGCAACAACTTGGCAACGACATGCATTTATACGCTTCCAGCAGAGCAGTTGTGCAATAAAACGTTTGATTTTAACCCATTAAATATCTTAATAATGAACAATGTTCCCCTGATTAGATTTTTTCGGGCTTTTGGTATGTTATTATTTGTATATTTCAGGAACGGATTCCGTAAAATATTTATGTTAAAATTACTTCTGTGTTCAATATAATTTTGTCTAAAGATTGACTGATTCGAAAGCTAAGTCAGCGTAAAACTGAAAAATACTCAGATTTTGGATTCATTTTTCGAATAGTTAACCATCGTTAACCCTAAAATGACTTAGTTTATTATAATCCTTAATCATTTATTAATTAATATCTGTTA
>NW_022710164.1:0-732 GCF_011630105.1 Anneissia japonica | reverse complement strand
AATTTTAAAGATAGACTAAATAAAACAAATATTTCACGCTATTTCATAGGTAGGATAGCATAGATAAATTTTTTACTGGAAATATAAAATATATAGGTTGGCGAGATAGTGCATGCGTATTAGCCAGCGAGGCATCCGGCCGTCTCTTTTGGACTGCCTACAATTATTTAGGACGGCAACTTTTACCGTGACGGCTTGGACGGATTGGCCTGATCAGCTCAGCCTAGCCTAATTGGGCCTGGTCTACCGTTAGCAAATTCTTTATATTCTTCAAATTTAACGAATGTTACATTAAACTAAAGCTAAATCATATTTACGTTTAATAAAAACAACATTTATTGATTGAATGTACGTTTTCGTACCAATTAAATCGGTGGGGATTCCTAACAATGGCCGTGGCCCGCCCATCAGCTCAGTGTTTTTCTGGCGAAACTCCTGCATGGCATCAATGATGGCTGTTGTGTTGTTCCAACAACAAACCCAGTATGATCCAGTTATTATAATGTCCAGCAAACACAAACTTAAACACAAAGCATGGAATATTCACATGCTGGTACAGTGACGTAATGTTTCCAAACAGCAGGTCCAACTAGATGTCAAAGTGTTTCTCAGCATAAACATAGCACATGATACTGGTCAAACTCATTAACAAATAAATTGTAGTCTTGTAGGCCACTACCAGCCTGCTCCCGATACTGTTCCAAACTACTGTAAAATGAAAATACTGTATAC
>NW_022710163.1:0-1110 GCF_011630105.1 Anneissia japonica | reverse complement strand
ACATTCTTTGCCACCTGTTAGGGTTTTCCCAAGAAAAGTAACATGACCAAGATAAAATAATGATAGGCTATACAAGAAAAATTAAGGCTTCGGACTTCAAAAAGAGATATAGATAGTTCAAGGATAATACAAAAGAGGGTATTGGGGTGGGGGGTGGTTGGGGAGCTTTGGATACCCAAGGATGATAAGAGTTGTGTGTCGTAAAGTAGCAGCTGAAAATAGTAGATGTTATCGAGAGTTAAAAGGTTTTGATGATTTGACAAAAAATGTGTAACATTCCAACAGAGAGAATAATAGAAAAGTAAGAGATAAAATATTAGGTTTAGGGAGTGGAGTTGTTATAAGTCGTGGAAAAACGTCCAGTTGTCACAGAAATTGAATGCAGGCTTTTGGGAATAGAAGGCAAGCCTCTTATTTGCTAAGCTTTTTTTTTTAACTTCATTATTCTTCTTTGTGATTTATTGTTAATTTTGTTTTTCATGTAATTTTTAAATAAGTTTGTAATTAACATCCCTTTTCATTATGCCAATGAGGAAAAGTCATATGTTCTTTTTTACAGACATAGCAAATCTAGTTTTTTAATGATTGTTTTATTTATGATTTATACTTACTTTTACACCTTCTCCTGGGTTTTCCACAGACCACGCAATTAGAAGAACAATGCGTACACTTCTCAAACACACAGTATCTACATAGGTCTAAACACAAAAATGTAAAATGCAATGGTTAACTGAGACAAAATTAATTTACAGAAAATCCTGACAACGACAATTATTACTTATGAGTGGGGCAAAACGATCGGGGCAATATCGTATTTTGAAAGTTCGGAAACTAGGCCATAGCACTAGCTTCCGATACATATGGCTTGATGTTGATGCTATTTACAGCACCCTACATTATATCGGGCGTTTGTGTGGTGCGCGTGTAGCCGACAGGAAAGAAAATAAAATTGTTGGCCTTCCTGATCTAAAGGGAGGTAGTACTTTAAACATGCCATCGGGGTTGAAAAAAAACGGTTTACCGGAGCTGGGATAAAACGGTTATGGTGCTGTCCGTCAACGCTCGTAGTATTGTGAATAAATTCACACATCTTAACACTATCCTGTCAGT
>NW_022710162.1:0-684 GCF_011630105.1 Anneissia japonica | reverse complement strand
GTTTGACTTTGACACTCATAACTTCCCTACCACTGTCACCTGGCAATATTACGTGCAATAAATCCCGATGCCTCATCTGGAAATGCCTTAATACTAATCCTCTCATCAAACTCCCCCATTCTAACCTCCCTATACGCCCCCTCCATTAACCTGCGATGCATCCAACGTGGTATATCTCATCACTTGCGACAAAGGATCGTACATTGGTGAGACTGGCACCAAATTCAGACTCAGATTCAACAACCACAAACAATCCATCCGCAATCATAGTAAGGGTTTCCCTCTAGCCGACCACTTCAACTTCCCCGGCCATTCTATAAATAACGCGCTGTACTCTCATTGCCAGTAATTTTCCATCCCTTAATAAAAGGCGTATATCTGAACTCAGACACATAATCAAACACAAAACCCACATATTCGGACTTAACAAGGACCTCGGTATGATCAGTGACTATAATTTTCCTTATTCTTAATCCTTTTTAGTAATTCATAGGACTATTATCATTATTATCATTATTATTATTATTATTATTACTATTATTTTAATTATTATTATATTACCTTTATTATTTTTTTTATTTTAACGTATAGACCCATTGACTTCTATATTTTCTATCACATCTGTATTTTTTTGATTGCCTATTTTTGTTTAGTATGCCTTTTTATTCAGTCATTATATAGGCC
>NW_022710161.1:0-1198 GCF_011630105.1 Anneissia japonica | reverse complement strand
TGCCACTGTAAATAGAAGGTGTGTTGGGTGGGAGGGAATATAGTAGGACAAACGTGGTGTATATAGTAATAACTTAGAGTAAGGTGCCAAAAAGCCCAATTAATGAAAGCGGCATTATGTTTGTTATGGGATTTTTATTTCCGTTGCAAAAATCAAGACCAAGATCAAGCTCAACTCAAATTATTGGGGATTAGACTGTAGATGTGTCGTTTACAACTTAGCAAGCCCGTGACGACACAAACCTGTTGCATATTTCACGCTCGACTAAGTTTCACTGGAAAACCTGTACTTAGTACAATAACGTTCTTGAAGCATTGAGCTATATGGTACAATGATTGTAGTGATCAGTTTATAGGAAGTGAAAACCAGAAGGCTTGCAAAAACATTCTACTCGTGAAAGCGCAGTGTATTTGGATACTACTACTACTATATAATTTGTAAACCGATAATATTAGACATGGGACATGAACTAAGCAAGAAAAAGGACAGTTCTTATACCGTCATGGCGAAGACAGGAGATCGACCAAACGGAGGAACTGATGCTAATGTTTTCGTGACTCTCTACAATAAGAACGGAGATGCATCGCCAAAAATCAAACTAGACACGCGATTACACGATGATTTGGAGCGTGGACAGACAGATATCTTCAACGTCAAAGGTATAAGCAGTGACTTTGGCGACGTGGCTGCCATAGATATCTGTAATAAGGGTAAAGACCGAGTCAAAGATGATTGGTTTGCCGAGTGGGTGTCCGTTGTTAAGGGAGATGAAGATCTATTTCAGTTTCCTCTAAACCGGTGGATACGAGCGGCTGATGGCAAGTTAAGGTAGGTCGCATTTTACAGGCGAGGTAAAAGCAAGGAAGTACACAAAGGAAAAGGTTAGGCCTAATATTCTTAAAAGTTGGCAAAAAAAGATGTTTCATTTTTCTTTATATATTAAAGCGATATGAAGAGTAAATGAACCAGAAATCGCATGTCTGTGACATGCCCTGTTTATCAAACTATCTTAAATAAGCAAATTAGTGATTAAAATATTCAATTATTTCAATATTTTGGCAACAACTTGTCAGGCTTTTTCACGTTTGTTTGAAGTCTTGAAAATGTTCAAGTTAATTACAAAAATAAGTTTCTGACCAGTCCCCTTGCTGTACTCTCCCCGGCCTATAACCCTGGTGGTTTTTTTTTTTTTTTGTTT
>NW_022710160.1:812-1017 GCF_011630105.1 Anneissia japonica | reverse complement strand
TTTTCTTTAAATATCATTTATTTATTGTATTTTGTGTCAACCAAAAATATTGAGACTTGTTTTTTGCACAGTTCAATATACTTCATTCCTTTTCAAAATGAATGCTTGTTAACTGTCAACTGTCTGACCTCAATAATATATAATAATTGGTATTTTAAATTCGACACCCACACAAGTCATGCCCAAAAACATCAATAGCTGGAAC
>NW_022710160.1:0-790 GCF_011630105.1 Anneissia japonica | reverse complement strand
TACCTGGAACTTTTTAATATACTCATATTCTACACATAGGAAGTTTTCAATTATGCTATAATTAAAGTTTGAAATATTTCAAGCATAATTATATTTTTGTTGACCAAAAAATATGGTAAAATTAACTGAGGTGTGAATATTTTCCATGGATGTCCATTGGCAGTCAAATACTAATAGCATGCGCAAATGTGGGAGGAAACTAATAAATAGTAAATAATTATCTATCTTCCAATAGATTGACATTGGCCATGGTTTACTTATAGAAAAGGATCCATGATAAGCAACGCACATGTGGAACATCGGTAGAGAAAGAGCGTTTGAATCCCATCTGAATTACTGCCATAACAGGTAGGTAATTTGTTAAATAAGTTTTACCTTTTAAATGAAGATACTGCAGGCTTATGTACTGTAATAAGGGGTTTATATTTCAAAAGATAAATGGTACATCAACATGTAAAGCTTTTTTATTTGGGTTAGACATTGATTTTTTTTTCTTTAAATTTTAATCTGAAAGTTTGCATTGTCACTTTGTAACCAATTAATAACCATCAAAAAGGGAGCCCATCTTTATTACTGACTTAACCTACACAGTAGCTACATCTTACTGTATATGTTCTGCATAGCACTTGAAGGAAGAAACTTTAATATTAATGACAGTTAATGAAGAAAATATTTTGCTACAAGTGGAATACTTATATTAAAATTATATTTAGATTTTGTACAAAATAACAAATATGAAATAATACTTTTATTGGACCACTACTTTTAAGGTATCTGCATTTTATTCTTT
>NW_022710159.1:0-1177 GCF_011630105.1 Anneissia japonica | reverse complement strand
TATATATACATATATATATATAGGCCTATGTATATATATATCCCGCTATCTAATACTTCGAAGTGTGTCATCATACCATCCTTTCAGAAATAAATTGTTAATAAATAGATTTCATGTTTTGACAGTGTTCAATAACCGTAAAAAGAGCCAACGAAGTCTGTTTAGTTTTTTTTTCTCTATCACATGCAAACATGAAAACAGTAAAAAATAAACGAGTTCGATACTTCTATTCACGTAATCGTTATTACCATGCCCATAGTATAGGCTATCGGTAATTCTGCAGCTTCAGAGATTCGTTGTGAGATTAGTACGTGATATGATAGTTAACGATGGAAGAGCTAGGCCGTGTATCAAATCTGATAATGACTTATATTGAAAGAAATGTGAAAATATGGTGTAAATTATTGATGTAAATGCTTAGCAACGATTTTTCTGAATAAACCTGAGGGCCGAAGTTCAACAAAGTAGGCTAAATAGATAGAGCTGTTATTATACAGTACGGTAGCATTCTTTGAAACGTTAATTCACAAAATGCGAGAAACATAAAATTAACATTTTACACACTTCGTTGTCGTGTTATTTTCGTGTATTACACTACAAGTGATATTACATTGACATTGCTAATTGTGAGCTACTGTTACTGGGGCGTGAAACTCTAAGCTCGTAATTGGAAATAACAATATGGTATGAATCGGTTACTACGTTAAAGTCAAATCATAACACCGATGGCGTGTACTTTATCAAAATAGATTGAATTGATCGCTTTACTAATGCAACTGTCAATTTCAATAGCGTTTCATTTGTTCGCACACAATATAATATTGATAAGTATGGGATTCTTATCTCACATTCTGAAGTTAATCTGCCATTGTGGGTGTGTTCGTGCGGCGCACCATAAACGGGTCGGACTATTCCATTCTTAAATGTTTACCATGTTGATTACGGTCGGATTTGTTTGCACGTATTTGTACAAATTTCACCTCCCGTTCAGATTTATTCCTGATCGACATAATCGAGAGTGTGAAGTTCATGTGATTAGCTCAAGTACGTCACCGGTAATATGGAGTTTTGGTAATTGCTTCCCGGATTTCTTATTTTCTGCATGGACAAACGGTAGGTGCGCCAAAGGTCTTAAGCTGTGAATAGATTCAAGAATCCTAGATGGCCAAAATATTCC
>NW_022710158.1:0-2242 GCF_011630105.1 Anneissia japonica | reverse complement strand
CAATTGTTTGGTGGTCATAGGTAACCGTAATTAATGGCGGAGTTTTCGCGAATGCTGTGCATGTGCATTAGATATCTAATCACAAAATTAACCTTTGATATCAATTCAGAATTGCGTGACAATTGTGATTAAAAGCTATACGGATTCATAAATTTAGTATTGATATAATAATAATAATAATGATAATAATAATAATAATAACAATAATAATAATAATAATAATAATAATAATAATTATTATTATTATTATTATTATTATTATTATTATTATTATTAAATTTAAATGAAATTAAATATTAAACTACATTGCACTTTTTTAAAATAAGAACCAGTAAAATTTTGCCCGGCTTATTGTTTTAATTTTTTTTTTTGCCGATTTCAAGCTCAAAATGTTCTTATTTTTACACACTTTCCAAACATAGAAAATTATTATCTTGTATATATTTGTGTACTGCATTATAGAAGTTATTACTGTACATAGTCGCACCTACTGAAAATAAGGTACCAATTTGTTGGCTTTTCTATTTTTTTAAAAATGAAAACCGCATTTGACATTTTACCTCAGCCTGAATTTAATTTGTTCTTAGTTTGTAAGAAATTTCAGCCTCAGTGTTCTTATAAAAGAAAGTGTACATTGTAAGTAAGTTTTATTTTGCATAGACCCAATTGAAGTGGCGTAAAATCAAGTCAAAAATTATCATAAGCTTACATCATCAACAATTTGATCTGTGCCAGTCGAAGTTAATAATGGTTATGGTCAATGGTCATATATTTAATAACTTGTTCAAACCTTTTCGATTCAATGTTTTATTGAACACTTTTTTATAGAATGATTAAGTGAATTATTCAACCTGTGAACTTTTTTTTTTTTGCGTTTAGTCGTTTAAATCACAAACGCATTTGCCGGATTGCGTGAGCCACTGTATTTTACCAAGGCGAGCGCCACAAGTCAAACAATGCTATAGGTAAAACTTAGCTACCCACTTAAAATATTTTCTAATAACAATATCAATGAATATAAACTGATGCGACATTGAAACAGTGATGACTGTTTACTTCGCGATGTTGGCGATTTTTGACTCATCGTTCTGACGGCTAACTAATAATGATGGCGAAGAATTCAGGACGTATCCATGATGGACGGACCACTGAAGCAGCAAATACTCGAAACAGATCAATGGTATCATGAGGGCAGCTCATGCGAAAACGTGACAGCTAAATTTACTCTCCAGGATCGCCCAAGGTTCGATAATTTTCCGTGATGACATTTTATTGTGCCTTCATATTTTTAGATTACTGAGGACCAGCCTCGTCCCACTTTAACAAGTATAGACCTACAGCAAAACATTATACAGTATATTATCAGATTTATTGGGAGCAGTTGTCCAGACTCAATAGGCCCACTAGCCCTATGCCATATTATTGACGAGGCCAGCCTAATCAGTATAACCATTAATGATGAAATAATATTTTGAAATGAACTTATCATCGTTAAATGATACGATAAAAACGTGGAAGTACAATCGATCATTAATCAATCAATTGATTAATCAATAATCAATAATCAATGATCGATCGATAATAAATCAATCAATCGTTCGATAAATCAACCAATGAATCAACCAATCATTTAGTCAATAAATACGTATAAGGATGGCAATTACGATGGTTAGTATAGTATGGTAGCACATTATCAGCTATACTTTGATCACGTGACTCGTAATTGAAAAGGTTTGGGTGGGGGGGGGGCACTCGTATTTTGTTGTGTACCCCGGATGAAGAGCAATTTTCCTGTACATGTGTCACATGTCATATGTACGTATCCATCGTGAAGTTTAATGATACTCGGGTCAAAAGGTCCACCAAGAACATATAAAGATATACTTGCATTACTTGCGCATTATTGACACCTCACTGGATCCGAACAATGATGACCCCTGTCTTTAGGGAACATATGGCTACTGGAACGGTATAAATGACGCCAAGTGGAAAAAAGCATTTTGTAAGAGGATACTGAGATCACATTTGACACATATTCAGAGTTGAACTATATAATGATTTTGTGCCTTTGAATTTTAATCAATAGGCCTAGCCTATAAATAGTTTAAGTCTTCGAACAGGATTGCTGTAGTTTAATATAATTCGGTATTTTAATAGTGATAAACATTTAATATTCCAACCAAACCACTTGTATAGTGACATAATTTTAAAGGAAAAATGTTTAATGTTTAAATGTTTATAT
>NW_022710157.1:0-749 GCF_011630105.1 Anneissia japonica | reverse complement strand
TTTGACTTTCCGCCATATTTCGAGTACTTTTCCGAAAAACTTCAAAATTTCAATGGAATAGTGTTAGTTTCAGGCTATCTCACCGTGCCTAACAAAAAAAAATTACATTTTGACTCAACTCTTTAACATTGTCAAAAATTTGCACAAAAGTGCTTATCTTGCCGAGTTGAGCACTTAGTGCAAATTTTTGACTTTCCGCCATATTTCGAGTACTTTTCCGAAAAACTTTAAACTTTCAATGGAAGAGTGTTTGTTTCAGGCTATCTCATTTTGCCTAATAAAAAAAATTACATTTTGACTCAAATTTTTAACATTGTCACTTTTTGCACAAAAGTGCTTATCTCGCCGAGTTGAACACTTAGTGCAAATTTTTGACATTCCGCCATATTTTGAGTACCTTTCCCAAAAACTTCAAACTTTCAATGGAATAGTGTTTTTTTCAGGCTATCTCACCGTGCCTAACAAAAAAAATTTACATTTGACTCAACTTTTTAACATTGTCACTTTTTGCACAAAAGTGCTTATCTCGCCGAGTTGAACACTTAGTGCAAATTTTTGACTTTCCGCCATATTTCGAGTACCTTTCCGAAAAACTCCAAACTTTCAATGGAATAGTGTTTGTTTCAGGTTATCTCATCGTGCCTAACAAAAAAAAATTACATTTTGACTCAACTTTTTAACATTTTCACTTTTTGCACAAAAGTGCTTATCTTGCCGAGTTGAACACTTAGTGCAAATTTTTGACTTTC
>NW_022710156.1:0-613 GCF_011630105.1 Anneissia japonica | reverse complement strand
CAGAATTAAAGTTGTGGGCACTGAGCTTGTTCTTGAATTCAGGAAAAGAAGCCAATCAAATGCAAGATGGATTAAATTTGCAGAATAGCCGTTCTTTTACTGTACTTTATATTCATGAAAATTGGGTATAGAATGGAAGAAAGTTTTTTTTGACATCTAACACTTTAGCCATGAAGATAAAGTCCCAGATGTTAATGGGACTCGCATACGCGCACTTTTTTTTTTGTGTTTACTTGTTTGTTTTTTGCTTTATTTTGTTTAAACTTAATTGAAATATTATATATAAATATAATAGGCTTAGTAAGTTCTCATAATAGGTCACCATTTTGTTACAGCTCTAATTATTACCAAATTTTAATTTTTTTTCTTTAGATGAATAATGTAAGTGTTTGCTCAATGAATGTTAGAGGCCTTGCCAACCCAAAAAAGCGTGCACAAGTTTTCAATTGGTTTAGTAACTCAATTTTACTCAATTTTTTTTATTCAAGAAACTCATAGTGAAGATAAAACGGAAAAGATATGGAAAGACGGATGGGATGGGGATATATTTTTTTTCACATGGAACGTCTAGCAGTCGAGGAGTCTGCATTTTGACCAAAAAAATCACTTTAGA
>NW_022710155.1:0-1069 GCF_011630105.1 Anneissia japonica | reverse complement strand
CTTGAGTGTCAAGGTTTAGAGACAGCCATAAGGTGTTATTATATAATAATAATATTGATTTATATTTTTTTTTGTTTTATACCTGGATTTTTAACAAATCAGGGAATAAAAGATTTCCGGGCATCTAGAAGTGCATCTGACATAAAAATGTGTACCCCTGCCCCAACCCTTCAGGGGACTGAGGTGATTTCTATTTCGAATTCCAGTATCTGTCACTTTTTAATGTTGTACTTTTGTTGCGAATTATCTTCTATCTATAATCTTATTGTTGGGATATCGACAGTGAGTACTGTTAAGGCATGGGGTACATGAAGACTTTTAATATGTTCCGAGGAGTCCGTGTTTAGAACTAGCCATAATGTGTTTGTAATTTAAGCACCACTTATAGATTCAACTTTTCATACTTTTTTGGCATGGTAGGGTTCATTGGGAGAGTTTTATGACATGGTATCGCCAAAATTGTGCATTTATATCCCATTATTAAAGATTGACAATCAAAACATGCCTAACATTATTTGTATAGGCAAATTATTATTTTAGTTTGGTGTCCCAAAAAAGGAGCTATAATGTAATATTTTTTATAGCGTTTGTGATAATAATATAATCTTAAATTTCTCTAATCATAGTCATGATTGATTTACTGTGTTCCAAAAACAGAGCTCATTGTCAATAATCTAACGTAGATAGTTCTATTAATATACCGCTGTCTACTTCAAATATTTTAATTTGTTCTTAATGCTTGATTTGGTTTGTGTTTTCCTCTTGTAACTCATCACACTCCGTTAAGCAAAATGTAACAGGACGTTAAGATTCCCTTTTCTACACGTCCATGTGCCTACATTGTCAATTAAAGACGCATGGAGAGAGGTCATTTTCTGTTCTTTAATTCACTGTCACATAATGTTCAGAGACTATATTTGATGATCTTGAAGCGCCTTCATAAATCATTCAGTATTTTTTTTTTATTACTTCCCTATATTTCTGTAGGTTTCCTTTCTACCACTTTCTTTTACGTTAAACAATTTATTTTGGTTGTTCTTTTCTGTTTTCCTTGAAAACCCATAGGTCT
>NW_022710154.1:0-567 GCF_011630105.1 Anneissia japonica | reverse complement strand
TTCTGGACTTAGAAAAAATTTCGACTTTTCTGGACTTAAAAAAAATTTCTACTTTTCTGGACTTAAAAAAAAATTTCGAGTTTTCTAGACTTAGAAAAATTTCGACTTTTCTGGACTTATAAAAAAATTCGAGATTTCTGGACTTAGAAAAATTTTCGACTTTTCTGGACTTAGAAAATATTTCGACTTTTCTGGACTTAAAAAATTTCGAGACTTAGTGTACTCAGACGGACGTCGAGTACACAGACGTGTCCGCGATTCTCAGACGAACGGGTACCCATGACGTAATGGGGGTTCGAATCAACGTGCCACTTCGAATGCGGTGGGCATGAGGAGGAAGGTACCCATGACGTCATGGGGTGGAATGGACTTCCATTTCGTATTTTAATGTAGAGTAAAACGTTGTCGTACTTTTACGTACCATGGGATGATATTTGCCACTACCGTACTGCAGAAACACAACATCAACGCAAGAACGCAAAAATACTGCGACGAAGTTGCATTTCCACAGGACGACCGGGCTGCCGGCCGATGAAACGTTGTTCAGACGCTCACTGATCGAGTTGT
>NW_022710153.1:0-599 GCF_011630105.1 Anneissia japonica | reverse complement strand
TCACCACTTGTAGCGTATGTTTTCAATGTCATCGGTTATAGCTACTTCACATGTATGTGTGTGTATGTGTGTATATATGTGTGTACATGTGTGTGTGTGTATGTGTGTATATATATATATTTATGTATGTATATATATATATATATATATATATATATATATATAAAACAAAAGAATATAGTAAGCGAATACCATGTATAGACTTCGGAAACACTTTATTGGAAAAAACCAATATTTCGACCTATCCTCAGGTCTTTATCAAGATACATGAAAAAACTAGCAAAAAGTGGACACACATAACCACTGTAGTGGGAGGAGTTATATATGTATATATATATATATTATATGTGTGTACATGTTTGTATATATGTGTATATGTGTGTGTTTGTATGTATATGTATGCGTGTGCATATGTATGCGTGTGTATATATGTATGTGTATGTATCTTTCTTAATATTTAATACTTTTTGCCTGTCAGTAATTTTAATTTTGGTGACACACTGCTCTCACATGAATAAAGAGACTGATCAAATTATACCGGTACTGTGTCAAAAATACCTTATGGTGCAGTGTGTCTTTAAAATTAAATTTCATGTTAA
>NW_022710152.1:0-651 GCF_011630105.1 Anneissia japonica | reverse complement strand
AAAAAAAAAAAAAAAAATCGCTCAGCACTAAATACTTGTCCTCAGCAAACTGAAAAACTTTCAGATCTTCCATCCCAATGAAATTTGCTTTGTCAACAGCAAACTGAAGTAAAATTATCAATCCAGCACCAAAATATTTTTGCATCATATTGGACAATACCCTCACTTCATCTACACAAGGTCATAGCTATTAAGAGACGGTCTCATGTAAACCCTAGGTTAGATGGGATAAATAATACCACAATCTTAACTTCGTCATCTGTGGCTGAGAGATGAAATAATAGTTGTTAGTGGATTCCTGGTGGCAAAACTAGTTAAAAACAACATGCAACGTACTCTGCGAACCTGAGATGAAACGTCCATACAATATTAAGCTTGCTAATAAAAACGATTAATTATGGTATCTAGAACCTTTCAGGCCCGTATGCAGGATTTTTATTGGGTGGGTGCGAATTTGTAGAAAGTGGACGACCAACATGGCTCCCGGGGGAGGGGGTGCTAATTGGAAAACCCTGCTATGATCGAAGGGGCGTACTTTAGCTTAGGCATTTTTGTAATTTGAGGTCTTATTTAATCAATTTCTGAGGACGCATTTATACGGTTTTCAGTGGCAGATACAGGGATTTGAAGAATAGGCCAGGGAGTGACTTT
>NW_022710151.1:0-969 GCF_011630105.1 Anneissia japonica | reverse complement strand
TTTTATGTCAAAATTTTAAAGTGCTATAAAAAAAATTGCCCAAGCTCTAAGAATGGGGATTTTTTCTGAGACACTGTATGATATACTGATTCAGAAAAAACAAAAATTAATTTTCCTTTACTTTTTTCCCGCTAATTTCCTACTGCACCCAGGCTACGGCTGGAAGTTTAGGGCCTGTGGTTTTGACATTCTCTATGTTTTATCAAAGTAAAAGTATAAAATAAGTAGGCTTATAGTTAATTTAGCGGATTAGTTTGTCATAAGTTTTTGTTTTGTTTTGTTTTTTTTTTTTTTTTACGTCTTCATTTACATTACCAAATGTTCTATTTATAACAATACATAGGCCAATATAAAATAAATTAAAATATACTCAATGTAACTGCTCTTGGGCTCGGAGCAAGTTTGGTGTATAGAGGGCGTCTTTGGTCAAATCACACAAACGCGAACAACAAGGCAACAATACGACCATCAGTTAAACAATCTCAAATTTATTTTGTTCCAACCGTGTCTGTCTGACTACCTTTCGTTCATTCGATCATTCGTTCGTTCGTTCGTTCGTTCGTTCGGTGACTAAATACAAGAAAATATAAAAATTGACATAAAACAATATAAAACAAGTAAAAGAAAAGAATTATTAAATCTCAAACAAATCGAGGAATCTCGCACATGTTGTAATTGACACATAACACAAATTCCCTCATTCATATTAACATCATTTGATGTGTAAATCACATATCATCATCAAGTTCCATATTATCATTAAGTTCCGTATTATCATTTCACTTCATTTACTAATCATAGTAAGATATCGTTAATCACGATAGTGTACAATACACTCTAAAACATCAACCTTTGAATTACAAACAATTACTTAACATGTTAATCAGTAATATGCATAGAACAGATCCTTACGTGAATATGACCGCTCTAAGCCTCAAAATTCATGTCAATGTTCTCCCTTTCAAACAT
>NW_022710150.1:0-1287 GCF_011630105.1 Anneissia japonica | reverse complement strand
TTTACTTTGAGTGATATATTGAAAATTTCCTTGTAGCATGCTGTTCACAATGGTTCCATTCACTTAACTCCTGTCAAAATATTAAAATTATTTTCCATAAAAAATAATACGTAATGGTAGGATTTTAACTCTCCTAAACATAGGCCTACCTTCATATCAAAATATCATTATCTGAAACAAATGAGTTTTAAATGTATAATGAATGTGGTTGCTATATTAGGTAGTGGTTACATTATATATAGGCCCACATATACTGTAATTAATACTTATTTTTGTCTTTTGGTTTCTGGTTTTCATCTTTGTATTAAAATTTTAATTGAAATAAGAAACCCTTGTGCGAGCACTATATTTGTCTTATAGTTCCAGATTTTTGGTTATTTTTTACAAACGCTCATAATAATACAACCTTATGCGGAAACGTGTACATTTATGTCAGAGTGGATTGTCCAATATAGGCTACCGATGGTAAAGCAATAATAATAATGATAATAATAATAAATGGGCTTAGCCAGCATGAAGCTATTATTATTCAAAAACGATTCACACTGTAATTTCCCAACACCTACAAGCTTCTCGTTCATCTCTCATAGTGTTTTGTTACGTTTTACTCCATTACAGATTCAAAGAACAAAAATATATGAAGGGTACCTACCAACATCGGGATACGAAATCGTTAGTGGCCAAATGTTTTCTTCTACCACGTAAAAACACTTTACCATTGCCACCAGTTTCCAAATCAATGTGTCTATCCAATGTTTCCACGGGCCATTGTGATAATGGTATACAAGCAGATTATGACAGACAAGTATTAAAGCAATGCCATAATGAGAAAGTAAACCAATATTTTTAGAATTAGTACAATATATACACCGGATATATGACCGATATGTTGTAGCGGCACTTTACCATTGCCAACAATTTTCAAAACACAGTCTCTATTCAATGTTTCTTTGGGCCATGGTCATCGGTATACATGCAGATTATGACAGATACGGTAAGTATTCAAGCAACGTCACACTGAGAATGTAACAGTAAGACCAATAGTTTTAAAATTAGTGCAATATATACACCGGAAACATGACTGATATGTTGTATGAAATAAATCTCACCTCTACAGAGGATTATTATAACCTGGTTTTTTTTTATGTCTATAAACCTAAATACAGTATAATCCAATAGATAATTCAGGATAACTGTGTGCTCGTCAGCGAACAAGATGTTACAATCGTATCAACGATAGCCCTTCAACAAAGAGTTCCTTTAATCAGTGATATGAAAAATTGTCTC
>NW_022710149.1:0-1926 GCF_011630105.1 Anneissia japonica | reverse complement strand
TTCGTGCTACACATACATGGTGCAGCACTCTTCAGATAAAATAGTCTAATGACTAATATTATCACAGATTGATTAATTGTAAGACTGAGCATGTGCAGAGTAAATTCGGTAGAAAGTAAAGATAAACTTCATAAAAAAGAGACAAAGTAATGAAAAATCCAAATCCAATTAAAATGATATTATTCTAAAGTTTAAAATCTTAACTAAAATTTAAAAAAATGTAATAGTAAAATAAAGTAAATATAAGTAGATATATATATATAAACAAGCACATAATATAATAAATGCAATGTGAAATTGGTGTAAAAGCATACATATCAAAAACACAACAGAAGTATAGTCAATATCTATTCATAAAATCATTAAAGAAAGAGAAAAAAAAAGGGGGGGGGAACACCTATAAGCTATTAACATTATTAGCAGGGTCATTTAAAACATGTGTTCGTTTTTCTCATGCATCTTTTAGATATTCTTTAATACTATCAAAAATTAAGCCAAGAATGGAATTTGTTGAGAAAAGATCATCAAGCAAATAATGAATTTTTAGATGTGGTGAACCATTTGAGAAATTTTCCAAATATTCATGTAAATTATTTTTAAATAGAGCAATTTTAATTTCATGGAAGGTATTAGCCCTAATATTATAAAATTGTCGGCATTCTAATAGAAAGTGCTCTATATTTTCCCACAGAGTTACAGTTACATAATTTGCAAAAACCTGTGCACCCATTATACCATGTACTTTTCCTACCTTCTAAAGCTAAACAATTAGACCTTGCTTTAAACTTAAGGCAGATTCCTTTGAAGTCAGTTTTATCATATAGATATGTTTAAAAAAAAAGGTTTGTTTTTATATCTGAGATATTCATTTAAAGTTGATTTCTTACAAGCTCTTTCAAACCATTCATTATCATCATTTGTACAATTTATTCTGCCCTGGTCCGTAGAAAAAATATAGAAGAAATAAATAAAATAATTTAATAATCGACGTTCCGATAATTTCACACGACTACTAAGTACAGGTTTTTGTGCAGCTCTGTGTGTTTCATTCAGTTTACTTACTAAATTATAGTAACAATTTGTTAGATATGCAAATAAGGGTAAAATTGTACTGTAAATTACTTGGTTTTGTTTTTTTTTATGTTATTTTTCCGTTTGTTGTTTTTGAACTGTCTTTTGCTTTCCTTTGTTTATATTTTATATTGTTAATGGGTGCACCATCAAAGTGATGGGTGCCACAGATCTGAAAGTCAACCCAATAAATCGTAAATCGTATCGTAAGTAGTTAAAAAGAAAACAACTCTCTGTTCGACCAGCGGTGTCCATGATAAGTCTCACTCCCTGATTTGCTATTTCAGATATTTGCATTTTAAAAGTGTGATTTCTGGAATTTCATTTACTCTGCATCTGTATTTCTTTAAAATAAAAAAGCGGTGTTTGCAATTTGTTTAACTCTAAATACGAGGTTGTATGCAGTGGCCGCATATGGATCTTATGATCAACATTTTCGACCAAGCTACTGGCACAGCGGGAGGCACGCTGTCCGCGGGCTGGTATTTCTCGGGTTAAATGTGTTTACATCGTCCGTTCTCCGCTACCGGTGTACGGTAAGAATGACCCCGGAAAAAATGGCCCAGGAAAAAATGACCCTGGAAAAATGGCCCCGGTAAAAATGGCCCCGGTAAAAATGGCCCTAAATGACAGGTAGGTTAAAAATGGCCCCAATAATAAAATTTTAAAAATCATTATATGTGTTTTTTTTAACTGAAATAATTTACTTTTTAAAAGGAATCTAACATCAAATAAATTGCCATCTACATTTTAATTTTTGCAGAAATTACATATTCAATGATAGAATATTCAAAGATAAAAAAAAAGCCATGAATAACACTTTTTTTTTTTTTTTTCATTTAAATGTTAAAAAAA
>NW_022710148.1:0-1201 GCF_011630105.1 Anneissia japonica | reverse complement strand
TATCAGATCCACTTCAAATTGCATTTATTCATACAACAAACGAATTTAAAAACATAGTGCACGTATAGGCCTATGTATATAACATATATATACGATATAGTGATAAACTCTAAACGTGTTTGGAGCTATAATAACGTTTATTATAGCTTCATGGTTGAGTGAGTTCGGAACGAGATTGCAATGATTACTAAAAATTTGAAATGATATATAGAAGCGGAGATAAAATAGTATGATATTATCTAGTTTAATATCTGACAGCATAAATGGGTTTCTAAACCTATTTGTTTTAATCTGATTCTTTCTTATTATCATCCATGATCTACTCACTGTATGATGAAAGATTTATAAAATCAAATATGCAATAGACTTCTCATAAGGGGCTTCGAATGACCGAGCGGTTAAGTAGCGCTGGTTCGAACGGCACGTTCGCCTAATACTTCTAGAGGTGGAACAAGTCTTCTCGGATAAGGACTATAAACCGTAGGTACATCCTTTGAGAGTAGTATTTGGTTACACCGGTTTACTGGTCCATCTCATAGCCCGTCACTTTGGACTCATCCAGATGCTGAACAGTCGTTGATACTGAATAGAATAAACTTTTAAATTTATAGTAAACTATAGTGATGGAATCGTTTCCCCAAGACATCTTACTTACTCTATCTTTCCCCCACCCCCAACATCTCATCCATCCTTGCGCCGTCATTGTTCGATATTTATAATTCTGACTAGCCCGTTTTTTCTGTTTTTTCCCACAAAACGCCAGGGACTTTAAATTGGTTTTCCCACTTGTTATTTTTCAAGGTTTTTTTTTTATGATGAGCATGATTTTTCCACGTTGTGCTGCAGGCGATACATTTTACATTTTGTTAATCTTAATTTTTCAAGCTGAGGATAGCGATATACGACTGTATAGTAATTTTTTTAAAGTTGGTCTAGATTGGAATTTCTGCGTTGAATCTAATCAGCCATCACTTTTTATACGAGAGATTAATCAACTTGATATGGAAAGCCGAAGAAAATTGTGTAATTAATAAAGATGCAAAATTCAAAAAATGGTATTGAATTTTTGGTCATATGAAAATTTTCCGTCAGAAACGTCTGGTAGGATTCTATTTGGGGTGAAAGTTCATTGGATATTATTGAATAAATAATCACAGTATTTGTCTAGAATATGAAATGAAATATATATAAAATATATATA
>NW_022710147.1:0-1464 GCF_011630105.1 Anneissia japonica | reverse complement strand
CAATTTCCATTCATATTTATTACACGGTTAAGGCATTTAATTTTAGTAATTTCATGCGTTTTTGACAATGGGCCCAGCCTAAATCATCATATAGAGCTTCCTGCGGTGTACATCGAGGAGCTTTAAGTAGAAATCTGGCCATTTGTAACTGTAGTTTTTCTAAGTCATTATTATCTTTTTTTAAATTTCTATGCCAGATTCCACGTGCATAATTAATTGAGGGAAGCGCTATTGTCTTCCATAGAATACTGCCGTAATAGACCCTATTAAAATTATCAAGGTTTCCAATTTGCAACACCTTTGATATACTAAATTAAACGATTTCCTTTTTGAATGACATGTTAGTAGTGGTTATGTTCCTTTTGATTTTTTAAAGAAATTAAAACTTCCAAATATTTATAGCAATCTACCTCTTCTATGCTGCCCTCTGGTGCTGACTCTTTTAGGGGATTTCCCTAGTGTTCATTCAAATACACTTAACAATGAACCACTGTTTGCTTTTAATGATATTGCCTTCTTTTATTCAAAATGTTTCAATTATTGCTGTTCTCTAATTTATTTATGACAGTGCACCAGTAATATTTTTGTGACATGCTAACAATGACCTAATTTAAGGTGTTAAAAAGAACATTTAGAAACAAATAATTGCACAATCTGCCAGGATATATCAACAAGTCCATTGATTGTGGGATCAGTGGGCACAGCAGGTCTTAACCATGAGGTATGGTAGTTAAAATTTATTTACTTTGTTATTTATTTAGGCACAAGGGCTATGGATTGCCAATTAGTGAATACATCAGTCTTTTAAAGTGACAGCTCCTTTTAAACTTGACTCTGGAGGGAAAAAAAATTGTTGACGTGTTGTAGAACTGATTTTAAAACTGGGGGAAAAAAGGTGTAAAAAAAGGTGATTATGCCCCATTTTTTCCCCCAGTAAAATATTCAAAAACCTGTATTTCATTCACCGTTCCCAAGATTTACGTCAAACAACTTTTTTTTGTCTTAGAAAAATCAGTTCTACAACATATCAAAAATTCTTTTTCCTCCGAAGCCTGACTTTAAAAGACAAACATAAACACAACGTGCTTGTGATGGGGCTAAGAAGTGGATGGTAATGAGAAAAAAAATTTTGCTCTGGACCATTTATATTTTGGCATAGGGATTTGGATGTGAAACGTTCAGGGAAATAAATATTTTTCAATTACAGCATTAATCATTTTTCAATCATAAATTACCTTGTACATGAAAACTTGATTATCTTCTTTTTAACATATAGGGGAATCGGCCAAATAGCAGCCTTTGCTTCAGTATCTGCAATTTTACAATTAAGCAATACAAACTTGTGAATACGTTATTTATTATAATGTATTTGATGCATTAATGATAGGATATATTATAGAGTTAACTAATTAACTACGTTCTGCAAATTAAAATTTAGATGAAATCAACATGGGTCCAATGTGT
>NW_022710146.1:0-1155 GCF_011630105.1 Anneissia japonica | reverse complement strand
CCTGTTTTTATATTTTTAAATAAATATTTTATCTATTTTATTCTGTTTTAAAAAATAATCTTATACATTATAAGTTTATTTTTTATGATAATTTTATCCACATAATTCATGTTTTCAATGTTAGTATGGTTGATAAATAATATATAAAATAATAATAATAATAATAATAATAAAGAAGGTGCTCGAATAATGCTTAATAAAGAATTAACAGTACTTCAATAATACTTCAATAGCAATAGACCTATTATTTGCAATGGTGTGACTTATGAGATATTTGTTGATTAATTTATAGAAATATATAATAGGTATATACCATTAATAATGATTCAGCATACTATTATTAAATCAACTTGCGTTTATAGATGTAAATGTAAATTTTTTTCAATAAAATGTTACCTATTTTATTCTGTTTCAAAAAATAATCTTATAAAGTACATTATAAAGTTTCATTGTGAATTCTATGAGAATTTAATCCACATAATTTATGTTTTCATTTAAACTATTCAGTGGGCCTAACGCTGGATGTAAATGTAAAATAAAACAAAAACAAAAGACAAAAACAAAAGCATCGCCAAAGTGTTTTCGTGTATGCAAATGCTAATACTATTGCCCGATTACCGCGTACTGTATTTTTGGTAAGCAGAGCTCAGGATGGTTCACACGAGGTGATGAATATAAATTGAAATGCTGTATAAATAAACTGCAATTATGTAAATAACTTTAACAAGAACTTTACGAATGTCGTAATAATATAATCTTAATTAATATCTTAAATTAGTTAAGTACTAATTAAGTAATAGATTGATATAAACATTGTGACCTATAACTACAATTTATTAATATATTTTAATTACATATATGTATAATTATTATTATATACATATATTATTATTATATTTTTAATTTATATATAGGCCTATATATATAAATATATATATAATTTGTTAGACAAATAGGATAAACCCAGAAACAACATGTCGCATAATGTAAATAATAGGCCTAATACAATTTATGTATTACGTAAACGTAACAGAGGAGAAAATCTGATCAGAATGAAGTAAAAAAACTTTGCATCCACCAGGAACAAAACCCGTTGGACGCAAAGTTTCTTTTTTCATTATATTACGTTTAAATTATATATATATTATATATATA
>NW_022710145.1:0-1164 GCF_011630105.1 Anneissia japonica | reverse complement strand
CACCCACAAGGTGAGTTTCTTGGGGAATAGTCCCTATTGCGAAATATGTTGCCTGGATTAATTTCCGGCATGTGGAATAGTCCCAGGTATGGCGAGTTGAGTGGCCAAGTTGAGTGCCACTGTAACGTTCAGCTATAATATCAGCGCTTGTTCAAACGGTCTTCTCGGATAAGGACTTTAACTTTAAAGGCCCAGTGTACGCATTTGCTTGTGTGAACCCAGTCCATCCTTCTAGAAGAGTGGGGGGTTACCCCAGTGTACTTGTCCATTAAGTCCCATGTCGTTTAATGGATATGTGATTACATTCACTGATTGGCATATCCTTGGTGCTCATGCCTAAAGAAATGAAATGAAAAATGAAATTAAATAGTCCGATGTTCGATACATGTTGCCTGCCATGCGGAATAGTCCAAGGTACAAGATATGTTGCCAGCCATGCTGAATAATAGTACCAGGTATGGACATGTTGCCAGCCATGCTGAATAATAGTACCAGGTATGGACATGTTGCCAGCCATGCTGAATAATAGTACCAGGTATGGACATGTTGCATGCCATGCTGAATAATAGTACCAGGTATGGACATGTTGCATGCCATGGTGAATAATAGTTCCAGGTATGGACATGTTGCATGCCATGGTGAATAATAGTACCAGGTATGGACATGTTGCATGCCATGGTGAATAATAGTACCAGGTATGGACATGTTGCCAGCCATGCTGAATAATAGTACCAAGTATGGACATGTTGCCAGCCATGCTGAATAATAGTACCAGATATGGATATGTTGCATGCCATGGTGAATTATAGTACCAGGTGTGGACATGTTGCATGCCATTGTGAATAATAGTACCAGGTATGGACATGCCTATCATACAAAGTCATCCCAGGTATCAAATTGTGTTGCCCTTTGTATAACAAATACCAAAATAAATAAGTTTACATGAATAAATATTATGTTTATTTTTACAGAACTGAGATAATGTCTGAGATGAGAAAACGTGTGTTATCTCTGTCAGGAATGGAATCCAATATTAATACTGTGAATGAGAAATTTGTTCAAGTTCAGAGCAGCATAGCACAACGGCTCAAGTGGGCTGCTGGTGCAAACCCAGCGCTTGCTGGTGTTTTGCAGTTGTTTGAATCTAGTCTTCACAACAGACTC
>NW_022710144.1:0-3449 GCF_011630105.1 Anneissia japonica | reverse complement strand
TTAATTTTCGTTATAAGTGTGTGTTGGTACTTGAGAAGATGGCTACTGTAGATTCAGCCAGTCACATTGAATAATATAAATGCCTCCCTCAAATAAATTACCCCTCCACAGCCTCATTTTTTTTGGAATAAATGGCTCCCTCAAGAACCCTTCTCATCAGGGCACTTATTCTAATAAATACTGTACAGTCGAGTCCGCATAAGTCAAATCTAAAGGGACTGGCATAAAAAGTTCAAGTTATACAGGTTTTGACTTGCACATTTTCGAGAAACAAACATTAACGTAGATGCTATGTGTACTCAATTAAGGACGACAAAATTCATGGCAAAAAACCTGACGATCAGTTAAATAGACATTGTTTAACGACAAGCATACTAGATGCTGTGAAAACGAGATCTTAATTGTAGTCGCATTATCTATTGATAAAAATGACACGCCGGTAAACGTTTGAGACTGTCTGAGATGTTAATTTTGACATGGCTAACTTGTTGCCGTGCAACAAAGATTGAACTTTGTATTTCCCCACGGCTCTGTGTATTTTTCCCTTGTGCGCTAGTAAATTTGGAACTTTGACTCGTGTGGTTAAAATTACTTTAAATTTGGCATATCTGGACTGGAAAAGTCTGACGATGTAGCCAAAATTTGACGTATACAAATTTTGCTAAGGTGGTTTGATAATTCAGCTTAGGATATTTACTTAGGGACATCTTAACTTTTTTGTCTTAAGAGATTTGAGATTGATAAATCCCGGGCCTGGTTCTTTAAGTTTCTTATCACCTAGCCTAGCCTAGGCGTACCTTTTCAACTTGAAAATAACTTCCATCAGGTTCAATTTTGATAGCTGCAGTCTTCCCACTTATTCTGTTGACTTTTACTGGCTTCACACATTCCTAAAATACAGTACAATTTAGAGTAATTTTACACTGTCAGCCACACTAGTGTACTAGGCCTAGGCACTAAGATGGGATTAGGAGGCCAGGGCTTTCTCAACTCCTTCACACACTGTCACTAGGCCTAGGCCTAACTGGGCCTAGGCCTAACTGGGCCTAGGCCTAACTGGGCCTAGGCCTAACTGGGCCTAGGCCTAACTGGGCCTAGGCCTAACTGGGCCTAGGCCTAACTGGGCCTAGGCCTAACTGGGCCTAGGCCTAACTGGGCCTAGGCCTAACTGGGCCTAGGCCTAACTGGGCCTAGGCCTAACTGGGCCTAGGCCTAACTGGGCCTAGGCCTAACTGGGCCTAGCCTAGCCTAGGCCTAACTGGGCCTAGGCCTCAGAGTAGTAGTAGGCCTAGCTAGGCTAGACAGAGGTCTACGCCTAGCCTAGGCTTGATAGTTAATAAATATATTACAAATTTCACAAAATACCTGGGAAGGTGTTATAAAATCATCTAAATCTGTTAAGCGAAGCGCCCCACTGAAATTGGAAGCCATGTCGTTTTCTCACCGTAGTGCTCACTGAAGCATGGCCGTTTAGTCATTGCGCTTAGATATGATTGGCCAGAACTATAGTTAGCTGTGGACCTATTTTAAATATAAAAACAAAGTCATTTCCGCGTTTCCACTCCGAGAAAGCTACTCTTCGAGCGAACGGAGTCGATGATCGAGCGGATGCCAGTTCGAGCGGATGCCAGTTCGAGCGGATGCATTTATTGCGAACCTATAACAAGGGCGAATTTACACAAAAAGCATAAGATTGTTTTTTTAATTTGTTTTATTAATGCCAAATGCACTGTGTAACTAAGGTTTTAAAAGGTTTTTGGTACTTTTAATGGTTATTTCATGTTCTGAATTACAGACTAGCAAAACAAACACTTAGGATGACCTATAAAAAATTATTAAATTGTGATATGGTTTCTGAATTTACATTTTTGTGCCCAATTTAGGATTTTGTAGTATAACAAGTTATAATTATGATTGTAATTGTAACTGTAATTGGATTTATACTGTATTTTAATTGGAACTGTATAGGCCTATACAGTATTTGTAAATGGGAATAATAATAATAATAATAATAATAATAATAATAATTATTATTATTATTATTATTATTATTATTATCATTTTTTATTATTTAATCTTATTAAAAATATCATGCAAAAAAATCACATGAATGTAATTTGTACAAGTTCCCATAAAAGTCAATATATATAAAATATAAGTTAACGAAATACAAGTCAAATATAGGCCTATATATACAAAAAAATACATATAATGAGAAAGATGCGCAAACAAGATGAGACACTTTAACATATACAGGACTTTAAAGTGTACTGTCTACATGCAGAGTAAAACCAATACATTCTAAAAAAGGTTCATTTAAAATAACTGATATTTACTTACATATATATCTAGGTGTCAAAAGAATCACGCTCAAGTAGATAAACTACCACACTTTGCGACCTACCTAGCGCCTCCAACTCACTTTTATGCCCCTCCCTGTTCGGTCAAATTAGTGAAATTCGCACAAGTTATTATTCGCAAAACTGTATCCCTTTTCGTTGGAAATGCATCTGCTCGGACTAGCATTCGCTCGAAGAAGGGGGTAGCAGTCGATGGTGTTGTATTGAATTGACCGGTTTCGGCTAAAGAGGTTGTTTGTGTCCTTATTTTACTAGTGTTTATTTAATCTCCTATATTTTCACAGTAGTAACAGTTTGATTATTATTTCACTTAGGGGCCTATATATGTATTTTTTTTGTTATATTGATGTTCAACCTAGTTTAGAAAGAAAGTCAATCGCAGGCTCGGCTGCTGCTCGCCCATCCATCGTCCGACGACAGTCGATCAGGTGCTTTTCCTGTGGACTTACCGTTTGACAGGCTACGGGCCACGAGACGATTTGGCCTAGGACGATCGGCCTATTTCCAGACGATCATTTGTGAACGATCGGGTCCACCTAGTGTGTGCAGTCGCCCCACTTTTATTTTGATTCATTTTTATTGCGTTCTAAATGTATTCAACATTCTACAGGATTTAAATCGTGAAAAATGATCGTATATTTATTTATTTATTATTATATTTTACAGTCAGTGTCAGTATTTATTTCGGTATATATCCATCAGGGAGGTGTAAAATGTTCAGTGGTATATCTATTAATATCGATATTCGGTACATCAACTCTGGGTACATCAATACATATGACAGCTATACGACAGCTATGGCCATGATTTGCGCCCCCCCCCCCCCCCCCTTGCCACTAAATTTTAAAATTTCAATTCATATCAATGTTATGTCTTGAAATTAGCGCTACTCTCTTATTTGCTTTGAAAATGTTGCGCCTCCTAGTTTTAAAATTCTGGATCTGCCCCTGAGAATGGTGTAAATTATATGACGTTAATACAGTCACAATGTGGTGCTTTACCTTTGTTAATAATCTGTGGCAAATTTCATACATGAATATAATTAATATTTTTTTTGCAGTAGAACCAACAAAGTTTAGGATGGTCTAT
>NW_022710143.1:0-952 GCF_011630105.1 Anneissia japonica | reverse complement strand
TATATAATTAAAACGGAACAGTAGAGAAAATCCGTTTCGGCCTTCCAGGCCTCATCAGTGCAGCTAGGGTATAGACCCAAACGAAACGTTCGACCAGCTAAAGTAGGGCCCAAACTAGTCCCACGACCACTAATGATTACAGAGCCAAACCAAGGCAATATATATACACAGCACAGGTGTGAATGCAAATAGTGGAGTACAAGCTATGTGGCTCGGTTCCAGTAGATACATAGAATATTTTGTCACTAATAATGCGTCCTACAAAAATCTTACGAGACAGCACTAGTCCGTGAATTTGTGAACAAGATCGAAGATCTAAAGATGCAATCTCTACCGTGCATCAGTGGCGGCCCGCTGGATCTCAATAGAGATTCTTTAATAATATATAAATTTTGAAAGGCAAATGGGAAAAAACCATAAAACAGCAAACGGCCACATAATGCAAAACTATTTAAAATTAAATCGGAACAGTAGAGAAAATCCGATCAGAATGACAAAACAAACTAAGCATCCACTGGAAGGAATCCCAATATCTGCAGACGGATCCATTTCGGCTTTCCAGGCCTCATCAGTGCAGCTAGGGTATAGACCCAAACGAAACGTTCGACCAGCCGAACATTTCGTTTGGGTCTATACCCTAGTCGAACGTTTCGTTTTTCGAACCACCAGTTCCTTAGATACATAACTCAATGAAAAAAACGATGAGATGTCAACGACTTGGTAGACTTAGAACACAAATCTTATTCAAAACATGAATATTTCAACCCGTCCTCGGGTCTTCTTCAGCATGTGTGATAATAATGAAAATAATAGTAATTATTTGCAATACTATTATTTGCATTATTATTATATTACCTATATTATTTTTTTATTTTAACGTATAGACCCATTGACTTATATATTTTTCAGCACATCTGTATTTTTTTGATTGCCTATTTTTGTTTAGTATGCC
>NW_022710142.1:0-671 GCF_011630105.1 Anneissia japonica | reverse complement strand
TGTACTTCATCATTTTCTTATGATATAAATCATTATAGTTCAGCTTGTCAGACGGTCTTTAAACCTGTTTCCTTTTGCTGTTATTGTGATGTGGGTCTATCTGTTGAAAAATGTTTAAATGTTGATTGTTTAGATTTTTCTGCTTGAACCCTTTACTTTTGTAAAATTCAACCCATTTGAGTGATGAATAAAGAATGATTTTATTTTATTTGAATCGGAGACCTAGAGATCCCCATGTTTTAGCGCACACAGAGGCTACCACCAGTTTAGGCAACTGAGCTAAGCTGCTCTGCTACCTAGTTATAAATCTATAAGGTACCATTCCAAAATTTAATAATAGGCTCTATTACAGTAACACTATTAAAATTCAGAGACGGACAAAAATTTACTTTCGCCATAATATATTGTAAAGCAAGCCTACGACTTTTGGATCACTTTTTCTTCAGGTCATCTAATAGGTTTGAAAATATCAATATAAAGACGTTTGAGTAACACAATTCATTGATTGTTTTTAATAAAGTGTTACTTTAATATCAACAAATATGTTGCTCTGAAACATGATAAGGCCAATCTGAATAAAATGATCAGATCGTCCTTTAAGGTCCCATTAATGATGTCGCAGGCGTTTATCATCCGAATATCTGAATTATTAGTAGTAGTTATGCAGCCGT
>NW_022710141.1:0-581 GCF_011630105.1 Anneissia japonica | reverse complement strand
AGTTTTGGGTTTGAATGTAGACCGGTCGTATATGATGTGTAGGTGTCACTTTTTGCAGAATTTACAAGCTGACCAACTCTTTCTGGGGAATTTTTGGCCGTAGAATCTGAATCCAGTTGTTGTTCAGGCCAGCAAGAGGGGCTTTTTCAAGAAATTCGGCATTATTAAGGAAACACAATGTTTTCTAATGTAATTTAGATCTTAGATAACTAAATTAGTCAGTTGAGGTGTCGGTTAAAATATATTAGGGTCAAAGTTCAAATAAGACATAGGCCCTAATCTGAGAAGGGGTGTTACAGGTGTGATAATTGTTGTCCATATCCGTCAATGATGGAAATACACAATTGCTTACAGTTATACAAATAAATATAAATTCCTTTATTTAATTTCTGATTGGAGATTCAACTAACAACTAAGCTACAGTACACTCCGAAAGTATAGACATATGCTCAACAGATTTTAATTTTACAACTCAACAATTTTGTGTTTAAGGACGTTTTAACAGGTTTTGTATTCTTTTGTATGGGGATGTCATGAATTCCTACTTGACGTATTTCCGAGCGGTAAAGAAATGACTAGGA
>NW_022710140.1:0-972 GCF_011630105.1 Anneissia japonica | reverse complement strand
TTCTACACGAAAGTCACGAATATCCTCGGTCGTCCCTGCAATTAACCTTCTTTAAACTAATCGATTGCATGACATAACATAGCATTGGCCTAAACAATGAGGGCGTATGAAATAACAAAGGTTTATATAGCTGTACAGAGTTGATGCATGCTAATTAGCAGAGGTTATTATAAAATATACTGTACATGGTAAAACTTAGGCCAACATATTAGCTCAGGACATAGTAACCAAATAATAATAATAATGAAGTCAGTATATTATATTTGTGATGAAAAATGAAAAAAATGTTTTTTTTTTAATAGATTTTATCATTTTCCTTTACTGGTAACCCAATGGAAACTTATGCTTTACTTCTACAATTCTGTATTTATTCACTTCCAATATATTGTATATTAATCTTCTTTATTATGTACACATTGAAATTTAAAAAAAACATATACTGTATGAGCATTGACTGAAAATAGAGAAATAGAATAAATGTATCTACCAATACATTAATACATAATTAAATGTACTACAGTTTAAATACTCTTTTTTTTTTATTTATTAGAATAAGTTTATTATCGTTCAAGTGGTGTACATATGAGTGAACGAAGACATGACATGAAGGTAATGGTTGAATGCGTTTCTGTGCTGACACGTCAATACGTTATAGATCCACAATATCAACGCATTACTTACCGAGACACGAGCAGGGTTGCCATTTGGTCTTTTTGACGGCCAGATTCCTCAAATCTGGCCGTATAAAAATTTGCCTGGCCGTAACATTTAAAAAGTCACGGCCAAACTACATTTGGCCGAATTTGCCCGAATTTTTTAAAAGTTTACATTTTTTTCAATATAGGCCTAATATAACGTAGGCCTAGACTTGTTTTTGATATTTTGTTTCTGTTAGGTTAAATTCTACATTTGATTCTAATCTTACCTTTGTTTGTACTTGCACTAAACACTTTTAAAATCTATGTTCCCCGA
>NW_022710139.1:0-1880 GCF_011630105.1 Anneissia japonica | reverse complement strand
GTTCTTTGAAATTTACTTGCTTCTGTTACCGAGTAGGCAGTATTGCTGAGCCCGCTAGCATCACGTCCAGTAGCAAGTGCTGTCTGTTGTGCAAACTAAAAATAAAAAGTAATTCACAGATTTAATATTTTTTGTGTTGTCGACAAAATGAGGGTTACTAATTGTGGTAGCAGAATAAACCAGGTAATGTTTGTCAGTGCTACACTGATTAAAATGTTCATCAGAGATTTCAGAAAATGCGCTTTGTTTGTCATCATTCAAACAAACCTGGTAATATTCAAGAACGTCACCAGTTACAGTTGTAATTCATAGCCTTTATGGATTTAACACTTCATATGCCCAGTAACAACTTTAGTCAATCAATTGACAGGTATACTCACCATTGGCATCCTTGATTGTAAAATCATTTCATCAAGATTAAAATATTGAGGTGCCTAGAAAATAAAACAACATTATCCTTCAAGTGGCTTAACTTTGCTAAACTGAGTATTTATAGCTGCTCTATAGTTGGAATTAGAACTAACCAAAACTAAATAAAATAAAACAACAAGAATAAATTGTATCTTCTTTGCTTCCAGTGGCCATATAAATTCATCCAAAGTAAAGTAATACTTTTTTAAAATTTCAAAACACATGTATTACTTCAGGCATGTAAACTTATCTTGTGAATGGTCGAAAACTATATCCCAAATTGCATATTTTTTCGTCAGGGGAAAGCCCATCCCAGGTGTAATGTTGCATAACCAATCCTAACCCTTTCAAATTTTGAAGTTTTTTTATGCAAAATGCTCCACCAGGTGTAAACCAACAAATTGACTTCAATGCAAAGTAAAGTAAACTTTGACTATTACATAACCAATCCCAACCCTTTCAAATGTTAATGTTTTTTAATATGTAAAATGCTCCACCCAGGTGTAAACCAACAAATTGACTTCAATGCAAAGTAAAGTAAACTTTGACTATTACATAACCAATCCCAACCCTTTCAAATTTTAATGTTTTTTTTATGCAAAATGCTAAACCCAGGTGTAAACCAACAAATTAACTTCAATGCAAAGTAAAGTAAACTTTGACTATCCCTGTGAAGCAATAGGTAAATTTACCTAACCTATCTAACCTGCAAGCTTACTATTGTTTGTATTACCTGTACCCAGGTAATTAGTGCAGCCTCCAAATGACCTAATTTGTTTATGTTCAAGACGGTGGGCCTAGGAACTACGGTTCTATAAACAGATCCATGAAATGACTTACATAAGCATTGACCAGTAATGGATTATGCATCAGATACTGATTTGGTAATATAGGCATACCCGGTGGTAGGTTTGGTGCAGCTTTGGCTGAAAGAAAACAATTGAGATAAGATGTGGTTTAATAACAGTACTGACACCTTGCTTGAATCCAACCAGGTGCTTTGGGTCAGTTGCCATGAGATGAGATTAGCATTCCTCAATGTGTGTGTGTGTGTGATTATAAAAAAAATATATAAGAAACTTAACTAAATCATGGCTGATAAAACACACACTTTGCATGGCAAATAATAGTTAATATTTCTGGAAGAATTAGGATGCCTGAAACCACTTTGATTAGATTTCTCTTTGAAATGGAAATTATTAAAATGGTTTGGTTCAGTGATGTTAATGGTTAATATTCTGAACCTTGCAAAAGCTAGTGTGAAAATCTCAAAAGCATTTTATTTTTACATTGATTCTTAGTTCAATTAACAAAAAATTACTTAAAATTTTATGTGTAAAGAGAATTGTGAAATATAGTTCTGTGTTTCCCTCAAAAAATACTTTTTGAGAACTAACAGTTTTATACAGACTTTTCTTGAAATTGGATGTTGTTATATATAATATACCTATTATCATAAACAACACTTA
>NW_022710138.1:0-1026 GCF_011630105.1 Anneissia japonica | reverse complement strand
ATATTTAAACCAGTACGGCTGCAGCTTTAACAGTAATATTTATATTGACATGCGTTTGTAAGTTTAGAGGTTACACTTTCTTTATGATATTAATTTCTACTTTTATTGAATAAATCTGCTTTCACATCAGATCTGAACCAATATTCAAACCATGTTTTTGATTCGGTGAATGCCAGCATCACTATTCCTACATACTGATATTCAATTTTCTGATCGCTTCATTAGGCCTTCTGATCCAGAAATTCTGATTTTGTGTGAATGAAGCTTTTGAATATTTTTGTTTTGCAGTCGGATGTTGTTGAGAAGTACTTGGCCGCCATACGACCTTATCATGCCATGCTGCTATTGGAGGAGGAGTCATCACTCATTATGTCATTGCCGCCAGACTGCTCCCCGTCATTGGTCAGAATAATTAAGCTAGCCACGCCAATTAAAAGTTTACAACAGCTGTCACAAGATAGTGACATCGCTCTTTCACAGGTAAGATTCTGTATACAATTATAGCATGATAGTGAATAACAACATTCTTTAAACTTTTTAAACACTGAATAAATTTGAAGAACTTACCTAGCAAGCTTTCAACCACTACTGTGGCCTTGTTTATGGGATGAATTACTTATATTTTTCATATTAATAAACTATATTTCACATCCAATAGTATTAAATTTTATTGCTAGATAGTTTGTAGAATTATTGTGTACAATGATTCTACCTTTGACAACACTATTTGGCCTGGTTTCTTATGTCTTTATATTGCCATTTACTTTTCACCTGAAGGACTCATATTCACTCTTCAGCCTTTTGATTTAAACTTTTAATGACTGACTTTTTGTAGCCATTTGTTTATACTAGTGAATTTTAATTAAAAAAAATAATTAAAAAATGAATTGTGGCAAAGACAAGGCAAACCAGTCACAAGTCGCAAATCGTTTTCAGAAAATTGCCAAAACATTTCAATGTTAAAACAACCATTTTTAATGATTTGGTGATTGTTTCTGCCTGAGAAATGCCAGAAATTGTGGTCTT
>NW_022710137.1:0-1171 GCF_011630105.1 Anneissia japonica | reverse complement strand
ATAAAACTAGGCCTATAGCCTACATAGCTGAGGCTAGGCCTCTACTGACCTACGACTACTACTAATCTATGCATGCCTAGGGCCTATGCTTATAATAATGTATATCATTATTTTATAAGGGCCCCCCTATGCCTTAGTTGGGCTAAGTAAAACTTAAAATATAACTCAGAAAATCTAATTTACTTACTAGCATACTACATTGGCACCAGGAGCACTGCATATAGACCTTATATTTATATATTAATTTTAAAGTGGTACGCTAGGCCGTATGCAAAATGCCGGAAAATGTACAGTAAGCCTCGCTTATATAATAGTTGCTTGTGGCTCCGCGGGTTTATCTTGAATGCTGTCTAATCGGTCTGCCGCGCACGCCTTTGATAATTGTAGGCCTAGGCTAGGCCAAAGTAATATAGGCCTATCTAAAAGTCAGACAATGCAAAATAGGCCTAAAAATGTAATGACGTGCACAGCCTAGGTCTAGATTCGGCTATATCTTCGTTGCATCAGGGAATGCATCAAGATGGAAAAATGATGATTCTGTGCGTGCAGTTGTCTCTTCTATCCACCTACACTCTAGCGTCCTAGAACAACAAGGAACATTCCGGTCCGTGTACTGTACTTGCCCATACCAGTTTTCGGGAAGTTTCGGCTCGACAGTCGTTTCGGCTTATTTATTATTGTTTTTTTTTTCTTATTTATCTGGCTTTTGCTTTATTTTCCTTAATTTTGAAAAGTTCAAAGATACAAGTGCAAATAAAATTCAGAAAATATTCTGAAATGTTATGGTGTTGTCTCACTTTCTATGATTGTGTAAACTTGAAATGATAGTTGATGGCCTGTAATATTAAATGTAAGGATAGGCCTATTTAGGGCCTATATTCTAATAATAAGCCTATAATTGACAGTTCCCAAAACTGGTCTATTCTATTGTTTAAATAGGTGTTCGCTATTCGTAGACTACACCCACTGCTTAACAATGGGCTTAAAGTGTCAAAAGAGCTTTCTTTGTTTTTGTAGATAGCTTTGGTAAGTGTATGAATGGTTTTATCTTTAGTTTATTCAGATATGTCACCTACTAGAGGTAAAATTGGAGATTGTCTACAGTTTCTAAAATTAAGACTATTTTTTTTTTTTTTTTTTTGCTACTTTGCGCGAATTTGCGTTTTTTGTT
>NW_022710136.1:0-557 GCF_011630105.1 Anneissia japonica | reverse complement strand
CACGTTATGCCAATCTAGACCACAGGCGTTTCAACAAACACTCTTTCAGGATAGGAAGGGCAACCAAACTACATAGCCTAGGCGCTGCCGAGAACGAAATTATGGTTTCTGGCAGATGGTCGAGCAACGCTTTAGTAGAAAGCATTATAACATAGTCCAACAAAAGAAAAAATTTGCATATGAATAGAATTATATTGTTCTCTTCCCCCTAATCCCCTCAATTCTTTTGTTTAGACCCCAACTCATCGATATTTAGAACAATGGAATTGACCTCGTGACCTTAACTTCCGGTCGAAGACCTATTGTTTTCTTTTACCGGACCTTGAAATATGAATAAGTAATTTATGACGTAGTGGTAAAATTGGATACGATGTTTTTCAATACATGTATTATATTTTTATAATCGCTATTGACGGGATGCCTTTGTTCCCCTTTATAGTCGTTAATCCTATAGAAAATATGAATAATAAATTTATGACGACATTTCGGACATGTCAGAACTGGTTTGTGTTACTACGTCATAGTCGATACGTCACCCTTTGTGATATGTATACTTA
>NW_022710135.1:0-609 GCF_011630105.1 Anneissia japonica | reverse complement strand
GGGCATGGGCAACCCCTGCTCTTTGTAGAAAAGTGTAGGGGTTTAACGTCTCATCAGACAGAGAGGGGGAGAGCAATGGTGAATCGATTTCCCTTATAAACACTTCACACGCTAGTCAATATTGATTTTGCGTACGCTAACAGTCAAACATAGGCTTAATGAATTTTTTTTTCTGTGGAACTAGGAGGTGCACTTGCACTATTGTATGAGTTATGGAGAGTGTTGGAGACATTTTGATGCAAACAAAATACAATTCACACGGAGAAGAAAACCAAAGCACCTATATAGGCGTTTAGATTACTGGATGGTTACTAAAAATGCTGTTAATTTTGATGAAATGCTATCATATGATATTACACCAGCCATCTTAACAGACCATCAAGCAGTGTTAATAAAACTCACTACACATGGAAGTCGGAGAGGCACAGGCAAATGGTTCCGGTGGTGGAACAAGTCTTCATGGTTAAGGACTTTAAACTGTAGGCCCATATAGACTAGACTATACTATACTATAAAGAACCGTACACTCTTGGAGAAGAGTAGGGGTTACTCCGGTGTACTAGTCCATTCAGTCCCCTGTCGTTTAATGGATATGCCACGTAGGATACT
>NW_022710134.1:0-2613 GCF_011630105.1 Anneissia japonica | reverse complement strand
TTCATAATGGCTGATCGGACATTGTGACGTCATCATATTGCCATTTGAAATAAAAAACTGAATTTATATTTATGATGCCATTATGTTTATACTCGTTTGAACGTATCTCGCTTATTCTTGATTGATTGTCTCCCACCTGTGAGTATGTTATAGCTAAATCAATTCTCTTGAAGACGTGTCCCTTTATTTTTTATTTTGATGACGTCATCATGGTCAAAAAGAAAGTTTTCTTTAGAGCCTTCTCATCTTTCTTTCTTAAAAGATGTAAACACATTGAAAATAGAGGGCGGCAGACTGTATTTCGACACTATCAGACCGATAGTTCGTATACTGTAAAGGCAAAATTCGTGTGGCATTTCCAACCAACTTGACAAGGTTTAAATTCATGTGCCATTACCGTCGTCAGGCACGTCGTTTAAGGTATTCGTACTTGTGCGTTAACATTTTTAAATTGTTAACATCACTTTTCAGATAATTTAAAGCACGTTTCAGGTCATTTTGAATATTCCAAAACTTTTCAAAATTTACGTGCCTTACGCTCATTTCCACGCCCACAGCACGTACTGAAGCTTGAAATTACGTTTCGGTTACATGTGTTGGGTTTGTGACACTGTATTAATACTACCGTGCGCACGGACGTTAGGACGTATGTGTACACATTCGTAAGTCCTTAAAATGCTCAAAATTACTCTTTTCTTTTAAAATTTATTTTAAAACGCTCAAAATTACTCTTTAAATAGAGCATGTTTTAGCATATAATACTTTTCAATCAGAAACGCGCGTGCTTCGTTAGGGTCAAAGTACTGCGGATCACCAAACTCGTCCTCAGTGACGAGTTCAAATCTAGTTTTTATTCTACCTTTCTCCCCTTTTATGTTCGCACGATATCTCAAAAACTGCCACGAGTTACGCACAATCGCTGTCAGCGAACATTTGGCTTGGTCTGGAATAGTCATGGTAAGCTTTTCAACGCGCTCAGTCATGCGTGACGTCATCTACGCGCAATTTTGCGTTTTTACATTATCTATAATATCAGCGTAACCAATTGCCATTTCGAAATCGTATTAAGTGAGCATTAACTTCGGGTTAATGTTGAATGTACTATGCCCTAATTTGACGCGTGTGCTTCACTACGCGCGCGCACGCGTGCGTCAAAATTTCAAAATGCTCAAAATTACTTTTTGACTAAACTAGAGCACGTTTTAGGCCATTTTGATCATTTCAAAATTTTTCATAATTTTCCACTACGCGCGCGCACTTTTACTTGCACAGTACGTATGGAAGTTAGAAATTAGGTTTTTTTTTTACATATTTTGGGTTCCTGACATTGTTTTCACAAATTTGCATTCTTTTCGGTCATCTTTTGGCCAATAACAATGCCGTACGTGCGCATCAAACATAGGTATCTTTGCGCGTATTTGTGCAGCTATACTGTGAAATTATGATAAAATGAGACCTATTTTTAATCAGTTATAGCTCCTTTGGTTGAAAGGTGACCCCCAATTTTTATTACATATTCTGAAAGCAGATATATTGTAAATATTATTTTATAGATCATAATGGCTGATCGGACATGTGACGTCATCATATTGGCATCTGAATTCAAGGAAGTGAATTATAGCTATGACGTCATTTTAGAAAATACGCATTTGAGCGTATCTCGCTTATCCTTGGTCGATCGTCTTCCAACTTTGAGTATGTTATAGCTGAGACAATTCTCTTTCATATATTTGACCCTTTTTTACATTTTGATGACGTCATCATGGTCAAAAAAATTGTTTTTTCTGACCCCATCATTTCTCTTTCTTCAAAACGTTGATGACCCCATATAATCTTAACCATTCGTCATTTCTGAATCATATTAGGTGAGTATAAGCTTCAGGTCAAGGTTGAATGTCAGGTACCTTAATTTTCCGTTCGCGCGACTTAACGTGCGCGTACGCGTGCGTCAACATTTTCATATGCATAAAACAATGTATATTTTTAATCACTTATAGCTCCATAGGATGAAAGGTGACCCCCAATTTTTATTACATATTCTGAAAGCACATGAGTTGTAGATACGATTTTATAGATCATATTGGCTGATCGGACATTGTGACGTCATCATATTGCAATTTGAATTAAGAAAAAATTGAATTTTTATTTATGACGTTATTACTCTTTATACTCGTTTTAACGTACTCGCTTATCTTGATTAATTGTCCCCCACCTGATTTTATAGATCATAATGGCTGATCGGACATTGTGACGTCATCATATTGGCATCTGAATTCAAGGAAGTGAATTATAGCTATGACGTCATTTTTGAAAATACGCATTTGAGCGTATCTCGCTTATCCTTGGTCGATCGTCTTCCAACTTTGAATATGTTATAGCTGAGAAAATTCTCTTTCATATAATTGACCCCTTTTTACATTTTGATGACGTCATCATGTTTTAAAAATTGTTTTTTCTGACCCCCTCATTTCTCTTTCTTCAAAACGTTGATGACCCCATATAATCTTAACCATTGGTCATTTCCAAATCATATTAGGTGAGCATAAGCCTCAGGTCAAGGTTGAATGTTATGTACCTTAATTTTCTGTTCGCGCCTTTTAGCGTGCACGTACG
>NW_022710133.1:0-586 GCF_011630105.1 Anneissia japonica | reverse complement strand
AATTATTATTGTATTATATATATTATATTACTTTATGTACCTGATGATGGGCTATGCCCGAAACATGTCGTATTAATAAATTTCACTGAGGCAGATTACTACCTGTTTGACTTTGATTTTATATATATACCACGGTCTCATTCTTGCCGTCTATTTTCCAAACTGAATCTTATACGATATTAATTTAATCCAGCAAGGTATATTTGTATTACATCGCCATACATTCGATCCTCCCCAATCATTTAAATAATATGATTATGCCTAATTCTTCTTTTCACAATTATTGTATACGATCTAAAACTGACACTCATATCCCAAATCATAACATCAACTATTTCCAACATAACGTTTAGATATGCGGGTCCCTCTATATTTGCAACAATCTACCAATCTCAATTACCAGTGTTGTTTCTGTCAGAGCTTTATATAATAAATTTAATAAACACATAATTTCAAGTTATAGTTTTTTTTTTTTGGTCTAAATTCGTCATGCTGTTACCAATTGAGCTGCTTTTTCTCCCCTCCCCCCCCCTTTTTTTTCCAGGCATGCCTAACACAAGATGTGTTTGCATACATCTTTCGGGAC
>NW_022710132.1:0-1017 GCF_011630105.1 Anneissia japonica | reverse complement strand
TGCTTATATTACTGTATAAGTATACAACCAAACTATACACTTAATATAATCAGTGATAATAATCTTTATTGAGCATTATTTTCAATTTAAATGATTTTCATTAGGCCAATTAAAAGTGCATAATAATGTTCTTTTGAGTGAGTGAATTATTTAATTAATTTTTTTTTTATAAAATGTAATCATTGTTTTTTACTAAGAAAATATAACTTTTCTATTATTATATGGCTTATTTTTTTCTAGGCATTTCTTCCTCCAAATTATAAATACTGCTTGTGTAATTACACTGTACAAAATGGCAACATCTCTTGTATATCACTAAGACTGCCTATATCAACTGAAGAAGGGGCACGAACTTGGTTCAGTCAGTTTCAAGAGAAGTCATTGACAACCATGAGAGTTGATCACACACATCCACTATCTGGTCGTAAAAATGTCTTTAAGGTATTATAATTACTTGCATGATTTAAAGTATTTTTAAATAGTTGTTACCTTCACACATCTGACCACACTTTGTAATTGCTGGTGTATAGCCCACACCTAAGGTGGGGTATAGTTTCACTACCAGTATCAAATAAAAAAAAAATTAAAACAATAATAAAATTAAGATAATATGCAGAAAGGTAATTTAATAAAGTTAATTAAAGGTAATTTAACAAAAATAATCTTATATTAAATTAGGTGTATGGATTCAAGGATGAGTTGATTAAAATAGTGTAGGCCTATAATTAATTGTCTTAATGTAAATTTTTTTTTTTTTTTGGACTACCATACATTTTATGGAATGCTTTACAACACTATATATTATTTTCAATAATAATATTGATGTTTTTGTCTAGAAAATTTACATAAATTTACTTCAGTAATGTATCAATTCTTTGTCCCTTTAAATTAGATATCATATTGCTGGTGTAAAACTTGTATAGCCCAGACCTAAGGTGGGGTGTAGTTTCAGTACCAGTATAAAATTAAAAAAAATATCAAAATAATAATAAAATTAAGATAATATGCAGAAAGGTA
>NW_022710131.1:0-723 GCF_011630105.1 Anneissia japonica | reverse complement strand
TCACAATACGCAGAGTACTGCCAACAGGACCCATTATGAGATCGGAAAGACGTAAAGTGTACAGCGGTAGTCCTATTTCAGCCCTACAGCTGAAACACCAGGAGCCGGATGGAACGAATTGGGAACGGAGCTCAGAATTCCTGAAATAACATTGAACAAACCTCTGGTATACCAACTGGGTTCTCCACTTGGCCATCATACCACAACTGGAACGGTCTGCGTCGGGAAACTGCCTGTCTCTTATACACATCTAGATGTGTATAAGAGACAGATACACATACTGAAGGGCAAACAACTGTACCTCCTGTAAAGGGTCTAATTTACCATCGTCCTCTAGGTAATGGAATAGTTGGTAGAAATGGTGCAAACATCCCTCAAAAACGTCTCGCCAAAGCCTTTCTATCCTTTGATTGTGAGTGCTCTTGCCTATTATTGCACTTCTCTCACCTGAGACATTAACGAAAACCAGGATATATAAAAGTTAGAGTTAGTGACATTGGGAATCACTTGAATAATACTGTATTTGACGATTTAAAAAAAAAAAAAAAAAAAAGTAAAGGGAAAAAAAACACATGATCACACTGATATACCTCTGTGTTCATTCATGTACTGCCATACTTTAACATTCTCTCCACCAGCATCCGAACGCAAACGAAGAGGGAGACCATAACGTTCGACTGCACCATAAAATGCCTCCAAAACTGTTGACGCCTTGTTATTTGT
>NW_022710130.1:0-725 GCF_011630105.1 Anneissia japonica | reverse complement strand
AATAATTACAGCTAGTATCAAACGGAGTTGCATGTCAGTTACTTGATTACAGGTTCCATAACAAAGCCTTTAATAAGCAAATTTTGCCTCATACAATCTCTTATGTTTATTTGTTTTAGTGAATCGCGTCAAAACTAAACTGAAAAACTTAACTTATACATAAACCACCACCACATACTACATAGCATACATTCTCCTTGATTATTTTCATTTTATTTGCTTATTACATTTTAGTGTTAGATTTCGTTTGAAATCTATTTCTTCAAGATTGTAATTTTTGAGCTAACGTATCTTAATCTTTACGATAACTTTGTTTTTATGAATGAGCTTTACCATCCTAAATCGGACAGGAAGTCCTTACATTTTTATTCAAAGGTGTTTACTCAGGTCTCTTTGTGCGTAGACTTAAGATTCGACCACCTCTTTTGCCAGCAGGAATATTGGAAATTGAACTTTTGTGCTCATGCAAGGAGTTATTTTTGCTTTTCAAAGTAGATTAAGACCACGAAGGATTATCTTTAAAGGATCGGCCTCTGGCCTTCTGATTTATCACAGACCTCTTAACCAACTATGCTCCACTGGAGGCAAATTTCACTCTCTCTGTATATCAGTTAAACTGCACTAGTCACACACGCATAACGTAGGCCTACAGTATATCAGATATATGGCTTTGCGTTGCATTTGCCCACTGTAATGCTTTCAAGTTTTCATTTTTCTGTAAAATT
>NW_022710129.1:0-734 GCF_011630105.1 Anneissia japonica | reverse complement strand
GAGTTCGGGGTCGGCCAGCTGCGCGTGAACGCGCCTCTCGTAATTGTCGTTCATGCGAGATTGCTTGGCGTTCGCATTTTCCGTCGGCGCCTTCCTCTTCTTCTCTCGGGATCTCGCCGATCGTTCGTCGGCTGTCGAGGTAGAAGTGCCGGCGAGACCGGGAACTCTAGTTGCCATTACAGTCTGTTTTATTTTTTTTTAACAACACCGACGATTTTGCGGCTCGTCCTTGTCATTAATGACAACCTGCGTTCGGCCGGGCAACCCAAGATGTCTTGGCGCTCGTCGGCTAGCAAACGCATCCGCCTCACCTCTTAGTACGTGGAACCGGAAACGGTTAGAAGATCGTCCAAGAAAACGGAACCTGATTCGGTTGTTCCGGCGCCACGCGCAATATCGGAGGACAACGAGGTCGTCGTCGCCGCCTCCGCAGCAGCTGCTGCAGCAGCATCTTCGCGCATGCACACGAATGACAATTTGACAAAAAGTAAGAAACAGAGACGAAAAGTTAAAGTTTTTAACGATTTAATTGTTTCATCCGAAACCTGCACACCTTCTCGCCCATCATCCGTTGCAGCAGACTCGAACATTCTGTCAGACGGGATGTGCTCACCTCGAATATCCGAGGCAGGAGCCGGTCTCCGGGAAGTGGTCTCAGCCGATGGAACATAGGCAGTAGCACGACGGAGTTCTCGAAACGAACGCCGTACACGGTCCTCTTGAGCAGGTACAAA
>NW_022710128.1:0-571 GCF_011630105.1 Anneissia japonica | reverse complement strand
AGAGTATAAAAAGGGTTTAATAGAAAGAATTTTGCGAAGATGAAGATGATTAATATACAGATGAGATAGAGTGTGTAGGCATATGCGAAATTTAATGTGTACGCCAAGATCACGCGCATCGAGGGAGAGAATGAATTTTAGAATATTCGGATGTAAAGAGGTGTGGTCTATACATTCAACATCATGCTTGTAAAAAACTGTGACAGGATTGTCTACCATCACTTTGAAAAGAAACTGTTTTACAGGGGCGGATCCAGTAAGAGCACGGCGGGCATGTGCTCCCGTTTCGACACTAAATTTGTAAAATTCGTAAGACTTGGATTTGGATGATCATAAATAAGGTACCTATCAAATAAGAACCATATCTCAGTTCAGTTCAGTATCTTTTTCATTAATTAATAATGAAGATAAAAATAAATCGCAGTACAGAATGGTGGGGAGACCAATAAATGAGCTAGACTCGTACAAGAATTTGGCCACATTACAATGAATAAAATAAATAAAAGAGCGCTGTGGATTTACTTAACTACGGTATAGTACCTACAACTCCCCGAAATTTACCTTTTTTATG
>NW_022710127.1:792-1127 GCF_011630105.1 Anneissia japonica | reverse complement strand
TCCTTATCAGCATCATTTTCTTCCTCATCATCATCCATCATCAATCATCATCTACCTCATCATCTCCCTTCTCCTCATCAGCCGCATCATCCTCATCCTCCTCATCATCATTCTTATCTTAATCACCATAATCATAATCATCATTACCATCATCCTCATTATTATCATCATCATCGTCATCATTACCCTCATCATTTTCATCATTATCCCCTTCATCATCAGTCACTACCATCATCATGAGGATGATGGAGATGAGAAGAACGAGAATGAAGATAAGGACAAGGGTGAGGATGAGAGGGATGATTCTCATCATTCATCATCATCATCATCATCAT
>NW_022710127.1:0-701 GCF_011630105.1 Anneissia japonica | reverse complement strand
GTAATCTCCATCATCTTCTTCCTCACCATCATCCTCATCATCTTTCTTCTCCTCATCATCATCAACATCCTCCTTATAATTGGGAATATAATGAGGATGGGGATGACAATAAGGAAGATGATGATGATGATAATAATAATGACATCAGTATATTAAGAATAACAGTACTAACGCTAATTTTAATGTGTATTATAAACTATAAATTTTTTAAAACGCATAATAATAATGATATACTATATTAATAATATTATAGAGTAACAAAATAATAGTATACTAATGATGATGAAGAAAAATGTAGTGTAGAAAGATTAAATTTAAATAGGTAAACATTTCCTTTAATTTTGATTGTCGTAGTCTTGGAATTCGGTGTGTTGACGTCATCATTCCAAATTTGCGTGGGAGGTGGGGAATTCCCGTCTGACAGGCCTAGACTCCCATCGTCCGATGCCTTGACAAGGTTGCCACACCACAAATAATGATTTGCTTATCCATATAACATTATTTTGATTGCCAATTCCTAATATTTTGGCTTAAAAGCAAAATTTTGGGCCATACAAAGCTAAAAAGAAACTCTCATAAGCCCAGGGAAGTTTATTCCGGGACTCTGACCGAGGGTCTAGTCGGCCCTGTGTTTGGACCCATCCTATCATACCCCCTGGGGCCACCACTGAACGACTATAATGGGTAAGTATTTAACTAAG
>NW_022710126.1:0-527 GCF_011630105.1 Anneissia japonica | reverse complement strand
TACACGGACGCGTCCGCGGATCTTCGTCGGACGTCGAGTACACGGAGGTGTTCGAGACCCACCAAAAAACGTCGAGCACACGGACGTGTCCGCGATCTCCAAAGAACGCCGAGTACACGGAGGTATCCGCGATCCTCCGAGTCACTTCGAGTACACCGGCGGACGTCGAGTGCACCGACTCGTCCGCGACTCTTGGACGGACGTCGAGTACACCGACGGACGTCGAGTATACGCACGTGTCCGCGATCGCGGACGAACTTCAAGTAGACGGGACGTCGAATACACGGACGGAAGTCGAGTACACGCTCGTGTCTGCGAACTGCCGACTGCCTTCCATCTCTAACGAAAGTCGAGTACACAAAGTACATTCTCCGATGGACCGAGTTCATCGATTAGGCGTCGGACACGGCGTCGCGTCCACGACTTCGGATCACATCCACACGTTCGAAACAGTTTTTTTTTAAATTGTTCGAAATTTTTTTCTGTTTCGAACGTGTGGTTCGAACGTGGTCGGCTCCGTGTCCGGC
>NW_022710125.1:0-952 GCF_011630105.1 Anneissia japonica | reverse complement strand
AACGAATATGCGTGTTGCCTCTTGATCGACTATGTTGGTACCCAAAGATCAATCAGGATCAGAGACAAAGAGCCTGCATGTCAGCGATCTTTACTGACAACAGTTCCATTAATGAATTCCAGTAAATCTTGACAAAGAATTAAGACAAAACTTGATGTGTAATAGATAATCAGGCAGAAACGTTCTCTCTTATTTTCTGGCAAAAGATGGTCCTTCTTCCTTAACTTAATTTGGTGACTCTCGTTCCACTGCGGTAGTCAGTACCACGTCACACGCTTTGACGGTTGTCTTGGATTGTGGTAGTTTGGCTCTTTAGCCAGCTCATTATAAGAGAGATCGATTCAAGACGTTGCTATATGTGTAGTCATATTAGGTCAACGCTTATGTCTATAACACTAATATTAATAATGTTGTTTTCAGGCGTAAGCTAATATCTTAAAATAATACAGTACAACGAAATGAATACGCAATATTCAAATCTCAGACATTGTCAGGGAGACATTTCAGCATTGAGTTGATGCGTTTGTACTGAGAAAAAACCTGAGTTGAAGATTAGAGTATCGTGTAGATATAATTAATTAGAAAAACAGTCCTACTACTACAAATGCAAGTCAATTGGAAATATGCTTACATTGATTAATTATTTAGAATTACAGCTCCATCTATCAGCAATACAATGCAAGTTTTTTGGTAACCATGGTTTCCACGTTAAATATTCTGAATATTGTCAGCCGCCAAAGAGCTAGAATATCATTCGCAATACATAGGTACTATTTGATTATAAATTAATTTAAAATTCTAGTATTCAAACATGTGAAGAATTACTATGCATTGACTACAGATTAAGTACCGGTAAATAACAAAAAGGGGAAAAACCAATTAAAGCGTTTTCACTTTATAAAATAATAATAATTTGAATTTATTACAACCTCGAGGCTCTCTGACCATGATT
>NW_022710124.1:0-913 GCF_011630105.1 Anneissia japonica | reverse complement strand
TGGAGATTTAAAAAGTTTTACTTTTTGTGTTACAGCACCCCGAACAATGGTCCAGACTGGCTTTCATCCCATTTTCAGACCATTGCCATTTTAAAATGGTACATGCTATAACTTTTCTGATTTGCAGATTTAGAATTAGCAGTAAAAGTTGTCCTAGATCACAACATTTCAAGGTTATAGGGGTTTTACTTCCGAAGGTATTAGCATATGAAAATCAAAGTTCATTTGCGGCATGATAGTTTGAGCCACGTCCCCTTAACTTCAAACAGCCGCTACAGGCAAACATACGAGAATTGGAGTCTCAAAATTTCAGGTTTTTTATTTCACATGAATATCTTTCAGTGTGCAAAAAATAAAAAAAAACCTATGACCCATGGTGTAATGCATTTGTTGAGTTGACATGAAATGACCCTGGGGTCATTGCTGAAAATCGATTGGAATATTTAACGGAGAACTTTTGTTATAATAATTATAGGAAACCTATTCAATTAACAATATATACTGTCAAAAAATACACCCCACACAATCGCAATCCCTTAAGAAGGCCTTTCTGTTTTACAGCCTGTGGCCTACTGTAAATGTATCTGGCAACGAGAGCCTGTATCTTCAATACCGATATTCTGCATTTGGAAAGTAAGCCTCTCCTCCTGAGTAGCTGAACGAAATGTTATTATTGGACATTTATCATCTGGGAAAGTTCCTTTTTTTCTTGCCCAATTTATTCCTGGATTCATGAACTCCACATCCACAATCTTTCCAATTTCCTCAAGGTGTTTCAATGATTCCTTTCGAAAAATGTAAACATGCTTTGACAGAATCACCACTTCTTCAATATCCTTCAGTGAAACGCTTGTACCGCAAAATTTATTGAAAATAAAATCTGCAACAGGGCCTTTTGAGTCCTGATCATTTC
>NW_022710123.1:0-602 GCF_011630105.1 Anneissia japonica | reverse complement strand
ACAGTGTGTGCATTCAAATTTATCTCGTTTTTACTCGAATAATATCCTGGATTCTATAGCTGCATTAATAAGCATCATGATCCTCCCTTCTCATTTTCAGTCCACAGCCCAAAATAAATGGCAAGCACTCAAACCGAAACGCGACCCACAGGACCCAAAAGCCTAATATCACTTTATTTCATGGTAAAATGATTGAACATTGTATTATTTTTTTTTTATTAATTCAATAAATCACAAGGAATAGCGGATATCAGAACCATGTCAACTCGTAAAAAGTCTTGCATAAAATACCACTGAAATACAATTTCGTCAAAGTTATGATCGTGATATTTGAAGACTGTACCATCCCCTATCCATATTTTTGACAAAGTCAAGATACTGTTGCATAATGTTCCAATCAAAATAATGCAATGGTATAAAACAAACGATTGTCCAATCCTATCCCCATGTTTAGGAGGTAAGGCTCCATCACTACTCACAATTTAATAGATACGTCGGAAGCAATTTGTTATGGTCCAGCCAGATGCAACAATCCTAACTCCCTCCCCTTACCTCACATTGGCTCGTGGTGACTATGTCTGGGTATTATTATGTGAAACTCT
>NW_022710122.1:0-1219 GCF_011630105.1 Anneissia japonica | reverse complement strand
TCTTTATTCTGTATATATTGTATTTATCCATTTGAGGAATGATATACCGAAACTAATTTTTTTTTTAACACTTTAAGAATTAAAATTCTGTCAGGTATTGCACAGTGCGACATTACAGACGTATCATGGAATATCATTTATATCCCATTTGAAATGCATGATATATGGCTAAGAAAAGCCAAACCAGGTACTACTGTACTCACAAAAACCAATTTTTAGTTAATATAGGGTTAAACAGTAAAATGAGAGCTATAAAATGGCAAAAGAATAATTTAAATCTGTCATTTCATTATAAAGTTACAGGAGTTTAAACATACAGCTGTTTTAAAGAATAATATTTGAGAAGTCAGCCTTCAATGTTTACAATTTTGATCATTTCTCAGGCAGAAACCATCACCAAATCGTTAAAAATTGTTGTTTTAATGTTTTAACGGCATTTAAAAATGGGGAAAATAACAACATAGCATGGTGGTATAAATATATAAAAGTTAGGTTAGTGCAATAAAATAGATTTCAAAAATGTTGACATTAAAGCATATTTTGGCCATTATCTCTGAAACAAGATTTGCGACTGGTTTGGCTGGTCATTGCCACATATGGTCAACGGTAACAGCACTACGGTTGAAGGCGCTACCAGTGTTTTTATTTTATATGCCTACCAAGCTAACATGGCTCCATATTGACTGATATACAGTTTTCTTTAAATTATTGTAACCGGTTTATACAAATGTGAATAATAATTCACTTTACTGATATGTCAAAAAGTATTATTACGTTTTTACACTTTACTTTCGTTATATGTACACCTAATAGATATGGCATTGAGATTAGTGTATTGCGGTGTCATCGTATTGCTCTTTATATCACCATCATTTGGAATAGGTACGTATGAAACCATTTGATAGATATGTGAAGAAAGTATGCAATATACAACATACTAAGCTATAAAAACAACATAATTAATAGATTGCATTTAAAACCTTCAATGACTTCTATTGTTACTAAAAAAAGAACTCATAATTTGTCAATTTTGCCAAATAATCACACTGTCAAGCAGGATAGAAAACAATTCAAAATATTGTGTAACTAATTAATAAACTCCTACTTCTGGAACTAAGTTAACATATAGTTGGTTGTTTAATCCTATCTTGTTGATAGGTAATCATACTGTAGGTACCCTCCCCCTCAGCATCCACTAAAACACATCTGAGTGTGGTTG
>NW_022710121.1:0-755 GCF_011630105.1 Anneissia japonica | reverse complement strand
CCAGGATTATCTAAATGGTAATATGTCATTCCATAATTTTTCAATATGATTTGTCTTTGAACAATGTAAGAATGGAAATTTCCGGAATTTCAATCAAACTTAATATCCAATCAGAAGAGGAGCAGGAATATGCGCGTCTGACACACACACATACATGACGTCCCACAAACACACGTTTGCATATGTGGCAAAGACAAGCCAAACCAGTCACTCGTCGCAAAAATCGATTTTTAGTTATTAATACAGTGTTAGAAAGTAAAATAATAGATATAAAATGGTCAAAAAATCATTCAAATCTGACATTTTCTTATGAAGTTACAAGCGTTTAACCTCACAGCTGTTTAAAAAACAATATATGAGAAATTAACCATCAAAGTTTATGATTTCAGGCATTTCTCATGCAGAAACTATCTTTAAATCCTTAAAAAGTATTGTTTTAACATTGAAAATGGGGAAAATAACAGCATAGATTGATGTGTAGATATATAAAGGTTAGTTTAGTGCAATAAAATAGATAAAAATTAAAAATTTGACATTCCAGCATGTTTTGGCCATTTTCTCTGAAACACGATTTGCGACGAGTGACTGGTTTGGCTTGTCTTTGCCACATATGTTTTTACACTGTCGTTTTGTGCCAGACCTCAGCAACAATATTTAAGGGGCAGGGTTTAGCTAAAAGTCCTTCCTTGCTCTGGGTTATACTGCACTGAAAACTTTCCAGCCTTTTCCTCTCCATTTCATCATTCTCTTTTCCT
>NW_022710120.1:0-658 GCF_011630105.1 Anneissia japonica | reverse complement strand
ATGCGGCTCTTGTAGCCCTGGCTTGGGCAAGGCATCCATGTGCAAAGCAGTGGTGTTTGTTTATTCATGAAAAAAGCACGCCGGGAAAAGGTGACATATCTAGCTTATGACGTATGCATGCTAACTATTGTGAGTGTGACGTCACCAAAAAATGAATATTTTCTATTATAACCAAAATATTAATAACTACAAAGTTTCTTGGCGTAAATTCCCTTAATATGAATGAAGGGTTGCTCAATCTCCTTGCCATACAAATTACAGCTCCCACTGATGTCTCAGTTGAGAAATAACGGTAGCTGAAGTTTTTCTCGCAAATCTGACTACAAAACCATATCCAAATTTCACGTTCCACTTTTGACCCTGAGTTGTGCTTCGCACTCGCCGCTGAGGGCGGTGTTCCGGGAACCCTGCGTCAAGCCCATGTACCTACTTCGGTATTTCATATCACCCAAAATAATTTTGATCTAGAATATCATAAGATTCGACTTCTAAATATTATTATTATTATTTGTTTAATTATTTGTTTAATACAATATTGTTGATGATGATTATGACAATAACAGTGAAAATGATAATATTTTTAAGACAATAAGCAAATCATCGCATTTTTTATAAATGATTATTTCCCTATATCCATTTTAACTTTTTAAAAGATTTT
>NW_022710119.1:0-760 GCF_011630105.1 Anneissia japonica | reverse complement strand
GGAGCTGATATACCTGAGTATGATTTCACGAACTTCTGGTAATAGCCGGATAAGCCCAAAAAGCTCGTCCTTTAATGAACCTGGCCTTGGGTATTCCACTATAGCCCTAACTTTCTCTGGGTTGGGGGATATCCCCTGAGAAGATAACGTATTTTGTGAAGCGCAAACTGATACTTCTGTGGCCGAACTTTTAACCCTGCCTGTCGGAGACGACTAAACACTTCCTCTAAGTTTTTCAAATGGGTAGCAAAATCATGGGAAAAACACAAATATCATTCATGTATACTAGGCAGTATTTCCACATCAATCCATGCAAAACAGCTTCCATCACCCTTCGGAATGTTGTGGGGCTGTTTCGCAGACCCATCGGGAGACGACGAAATTCGTATAGACCCAAGTGACAACGGAATGCTGTATATTGACTGGATTGGGATCGGTGGCAACCTGATAGAATCCACTCTGAAGTCAAGTGTAGTGAAATAAATTGGTTTAGATGCCCCGATACTGTCTGCCTCCTCCTCAGTGGTTGGGATATGTGTAGCCTCAAGTTCAATTAGTTGATTGATACCCCGGAAATCAACAACAAAACGATAACCTTTATTATTACCCTTGGTCACCAACAAACATGGAGCTGCCCATGGAGAGGTCGATGGTCGAATAATGCCTTGCTCTTCCATGTCGTTTATCATGTGTTCCAAAATATGTTTTAAATACGTCTACGTATTATTGGCTTATGGCGAGGGTCAATGCGTATCCTATG
>NW_022710118.1:0-1580 GCF_011630105.1 Anneissia japonica | reverse complement strand
TGACATTAAATCTTTTAGAAAATACATTATTGTATATAATTCTTCAGGTTCGTTTGAGCTGAGTGTTTGCCTAATTGGTATGGTTCCTGCCTGTTGCATGCCAGGGCCCGGGTTCAATACCCGGCTCTGTGTTGATTATTGAATTCGGGTCTTTTATAATAACAAAAAAACGCTCAGCTCCTCGAATAACCCTCTCAGAAGAGTTAGGACCTTGTTTGTATCCATTTGATGTTTATTTAAAGCATTAATTTATAAGTTAGCACCAGACCTGCTTACAGGCATTGCCTTCTTGGTTTCGGTATTGTACCATATGTGGTGGAATGAATAAAGTTTATTATTTGATGGTAAATTTCAATTTTTGTTTACATAATACTTTTTATAAAAAAAACAATTTTTAATACAAAGCTTTTATAACATTTAATAATCATACTTTTGAGTGCGCTATGTTGTGATACAAAGTTTCTATTGTGCAGCATTGTAGAATATGATATTGTGTAATATCAACATTTTACTTTTGACCTCAATTTTACTTGTATATCGTTATGTGCCATGACTTGAAAATACTGAGAATTTAATAAGTAAGGTACCGATATTTGGTATTGTGTATAAGAACAGATCCCTCAATAATAGGATCTTGATATTTGAAATATCTCACATATTGTAGGCAGTGAGTACAAACTGTAAAACACAAATCAGTGATTAGTAGAACCTATTACAATATATCATGTTGAGCATAAAAATGGGTCGAAGACCAAAGTGAATTTGGTGGTGTTATTGTTAGGGATGGCTCTACCCCTTGGGACAATATATGCTATAGATGCCAAAATAGAAAGTAAAGTTTGCTGATTAAACAGGGGGCAGGAAAGTGACTGGCCGATAATGTAGAGATATGTGCTTCTTACCGGTAGGGGAAGATCGACATATTCTGAGAAAATCCTAAAAGTTTTCTCATGAAAGTTTTATATGAAATATATGCTATACATATAAAGCGAGAGAAGTAATTATTACCACTTAAAAATCAAGTGATAATATAATTAGCGTCTCAAAAAGAGTGAAGCTCAACGGAGGCTATTGTTTTTGGCCATGTTCTTTTTTATGTTGTAAATTGTTTGTAACCATTAATAACTGAAGTCTTTTAATGTTTGTGGCACAATATGTATTGAAATTAAATTTTTCTTCCAGAAATTGCTTTTCATTATTGTATTATTTTTACTTTATTATTTTTGTCGTTTTTGTTAAGCATCTTTTGGTTGTTATTCCATATTATACATTATATAACTTAAGCTTTTTAATGATAATTATTATTATAATATTTGTTATTATTAAGGTAGTATTCTTGAGTAAAATGTTGTGTTCTCCACAACCGTCTACTTTTTGTAAAAAGGCCAAATAAAATCATTGCGACAAGTACAGCTTCCTGGCAGTCGAATCGCTTGAACTTGAAGACTTAAACCACCGTAATAGTTGTAGATTCCTCCACAGCCTGTTATTACAACAGCATAAAAATAACGATATTTGACGTAGCATCGGCCAATAGGAGGAAAGTACGAGAGAGAATCTTGAGTGCCTACTTGATAGTT
>NW_022710117.1:1801-5246 GCF_011630105.1 Anneissia japonica | reverse complement strand
GGAGATAAATCTGTTCGTCAAGCATCTGCTGCTGTATCACCGAGACGGCAAGATACCGAACGCCAATTGGATGGGTGTGCTGCGATTGTGCGAACCCTTCACGTTCGACAGAACGGTCGGCGAACTTCTGAACGAAATTTACGGACCCGATCGAAATCGACCGACGCTGACGACCTTAAGCAAAACGTGGAAAATGCTCGTTCGACCTCAACAGGGACTGCGGTGTATGCGGCAAGCCTTCCGTGCTCTGGTGGAGGATCCTGAGGGAGGACTGTAACGAAAGTCGCCTGTACGCCGTGATGATTTTCGAGACGAACGAGCCGACGAGCAGGACGTTTCACCTCCTCTACGAACTGTGCAATCAGCCAAAACCGATCCTCTTGAATTCGATCTGCGAAATCTCGAATTGCACGCGGAAGGTGTTGAAACCGAACATCGTCGCTTGCCCGCAATCCAACTCCTTGTGGATAGACGTGACCCTGTGTTTAGGCACCACCGGAGAGACAGTCAGAAAAGGGTACGCTCTGCGACTGACGGACGGATCCGTCGGAGACGTTCGCGCAACCGACATAGCCGAGTCTGTCCGACAGGAGATAGGGGAACTCGAGCAAACGAAGAAGCTCGTCGAAAAGAGAACGAAAGACGCGACGACACGCGTGGAGGATCTGGCCAATTGTCTGGCGTCCGTCGTACGCCACGATCTGGCGGAGAAGTGGAAGAAGGATTTCAAGTTGCGATCGCACAGAAGCATGAAGGAACTCGACCGAAGGATTGAAACGGTCGAAAAATACATGGAGAACGATCTGGCGTTGAACGAGGAACGGGAATGGTTGTTCTACAATCCCTCAGGGAGACTTCGGTCGTCGACACACCCGTGTCGCCGACCAAACTGGATCGCGCGTTCGCCCACATCATGGAAGATTTGATTGAGGAAATGTTGTAATTTGTAAACTATTGAATTAGTAAATGCAATAAAAGAAATGAAGCTTGAAACGTTAAATTTGGTTTGTTTGTGTTATTTATTTTCATTTTCATTAATAAAATACATCTACATCGAAATCTTCGTCGTGTCCGCCGCCGCAATCGAAGACGTGCTCCATCAACGAAGCGTGTTCCGTGACGGTGTAAGCTTTGAAACACCTGGGACATCTCAACGGCTCTTCCTCCTCCTCTTCCTTCTCGTACGAAACTTTCCCGACGACGGAACTTTCGTTAGTTTTTGCGAAACGCAAGTCATCAAGCTCTCGGCATTTCTTATCCAGGCCCACGCGCAGTTCGCGGCAATCCCTCTCTAACATTTCGTTCCTCGCAGAAAGCGACTGGATTTCTTCCGTAAGCTTGATGACGTGAGCTTCGCGTTGATCCGAGTACCGTTGCCATCTGGTGTTCATGCTTATGACTTCCTTCAGCTGTTTCGAAAGTTCGGCGTTTTCCCTGGCCAAGCTCGACACTTGTTCCTCCAAGACCTTGCATCGATCTTCCGATGAGAGAGACCCTACATTTCTCTGCTCGCCGACATCCTTTTCCCTTCGTTCGTAATCCCTCAGCTAACGAGCCACGTCGATCTTTCCCGTTACCAGATCGTCGATCTTCGATCTCATCCGTTCGATCTCGCGGCAGAGCGTTCGACGGACGTCGTCGGCGTAATTGCGCTGTCCGTAGCACTCCTTCAGCTCCGACGTCAGTTTTCTAATAGCGACGTCCTTTTCCGAGTCGGAAGAATTCGTAGCGCTCAGGTACTCGGTCAGCTCCTTATCTTTCGTGCGGACCTCGAACGAAAGTTCGGCGATCCTTATCCTGAGAGCGGCGATCGTCTTCTTTGCTTCCGCCACTTCCTCGGAACTGTAATTCGAGTTCACGACGGTTCGCAATCTCACGTTCTCCCTCAGCAGCTGGTTGAGAACCTCCTTGTCGTGTCCGGGCACGAAAACTTCGTGCTCTTTGAGATCGACCGACGAATCGAGTTTGTTTCTGTGCAGTCTGAATTGCAAGTGCTCGATGCTTAGGTTCTTCTTCTTGAGTTGCAGTTTCAACGAATCTATCGAACCTCCGTAGTCGTTCAGCAAAAGCTTCAGCACGTCGATGCTCTGCACTACGGTTTTCAGGGAAACGATTTCCTCTTCTTTCTTTCGCAGCCGGTCCGATTCGGAGGAGGCTCCGCCGACACATACATCGTCGGTGTTCTTTGTCGCAGTCGTCGTCCGGCCAAGTGTCTCGTTCATGTCGTTAGCTTTACGAGTGTGATGGAATCAGTTTAACTCGACTTTTATTTTGTTTTCGTGGTACGGTGAGCGTACGTCATCGGTTCTTAGACACTTGACGTCACGAGCTCATGGCCGAAGGCCGAAGTAAGCTTTTATAAACAAAAAACAGATTATAATAGATGTTTTGCGTGTGTGTGTATTTAATTTTCGATTTTCCTCTTGTTTAATTAAAAGTCCTGTTCCAAACCCTTCCTCTTTCGTCAGTCGTTACATAAGTCAAACACTATCAGGCTAAGAAGAACAACAACCAATAGTCTAATTTTCGATTTTTTCTAGCAAAAACTTTATTTTTTCGAAAAGATATTCGGAAACACACGGATTATGATTACAGCTATCGCGTTGAACTAATCGTATTTTCCTGCATTATAATCATTTAATTTTAACACGAGATCATCCCTTTTTAAATACTCAGCAATTTCAAACAGAAAATCAACCTGTCGAGGTCAGATCACTGTCAGTTTTTCCAATTCAATCATCAATCTTATGGCTTCCTTTAGTCGTTCAACAGTTCTTGCGGGTATGGTCGATTTCAATCTCGGTTTCAACGATTTCAACTCTTCTTCGTTGATTCCAGAAGCAAAATCAAGTATCATGGCCCTATGGGGGAAAAAACAATATTAAATTAGCTCGGCAATCATTGGCGAGAAAAAAAAATATTTTTACTCTAAAGATAAACGATTTAAAAAAAGAGAATTACATACCTATACGGTGAAATTATCTTTTCACCGAGTCCTTCCGTGCTCCCTCGAAAGTCCAAAACATGGCGTTGAAGTTCCGAACGCCTTATCAGTCCCAGAAGCTCGATAAATATTTCCAATCTCGATGAATAAAGTAATGCTCTATCCTCTAGTTTATTCATTAACTCAATGCCTCTGGTAACTTTTTCCAATTCGCCATGTCTGAGACCGATGCTCTCATCCAGGCATAAGTACTTCAGAGCCACAACATCTCGATCCTCGAGGTACCTATCGACGTTCACCAACATCCCGCGATACGATGATTCGTCTTGCCCGGCCATTGCTTAGTTTTAATGGATAGAAAGGTTCCGTCGCTTATTTATAAACCAACTATAACGATGACGTCATGGGTACTTGGAACCTTGACGTCATCCGTACGCCCTTATTTGAAAGCATCGATAGGCCGGTAACGATGACGTCATGGGTACTTACTTATACACATCT
>NW_022710117.1:748-1412 GCF_011630105.1 Anneissia japonica | reverse complement strand
GAGGAATACGTTTTTAGACTCGGCACAATAGGAGACGACATGCCGTCCATCGACAGGGACGCCGACAGGATCGTCACGATGGCGATTGCCGTGAAGGACGAGGAAGATCTGCTGGAGCCGTTTCGAAAAAAGCAGGTGCTTTGGCAATTCAACGAAACATTGAGATTGTCCGTCACGTTCGTCAGAAGTGAAAGGGACGTGCGTCCGTACGTCCGTTGCTACTGCGGCTTCGTTCGAGAGAACGGACAACTGTTTGCTGCGGAAACTCTACTGCTGAAGGCAATGAACGAGTGGTTGACGACTGAAGCAAAATTCGCCTCCGTTCCCAACGTGATGCTTCTGAACAAAGGACACGCCCTTCACAACTCCATCGCCGTTGGTTTTGCTGGGCATAAGAGGAGCTGCGGCACGATAGACGACGTCGAGTTAAAGAGAATGAGAACGGTCGTTCAAGGCGACCACGATTACGCCTCGTCCGAATAACTGTATATATTTGTAATTGTTTAAACACATACGATTTGTAGTTGTTGTTGTTTTTGATTAAAAAAAAGAAAAGAAACGTATATTTTTTGTCTGTTTACTCATTTACAGTTTCCGATCGACTATAACAAACGTGATGCTGTTGTAACTCGGAGAGTCTAGTTGTTGTCTCTTATACACATCT
>NW_022710117.1:0-715 GCF_011630105.1 Anneissia japonica | reverse complement strand
TTTATCTGCTTTTTTTTCTATCACACACACTCACACACAACACAAGCACACATACACAAAGCAATGATTTAAACGAAAGACGCATTGTTTGGTATGTCAACTACAATTTAATATTCAATAACAGATTTTAATAAACGTTTGTACAGTTATAAACGACGACATTTTATTCGATATCAAAACGAGATTAGAGTCATCTGCAGTTAGACAAAACATACGGAGTTGCCAACATGACCGCCAGCAGGATCGGAACGGTGAGGTCGGAGAGCGACTTTCGACGTCTGCGGCCGAATATTTCCACGAAGTCATCCTGAAGTGGAGAGAAAAATAGATGATTATTAAATTATTATTATTTTTCGTACGTACATCGGGATACGATCGGTGCAAACTGACGTTCTCGAAAACGTGTTTGCCGCCCTCTGAATCACACTTACCCATCCTCCACGTTCGGAGATCCAACCGGACAATTCCGTGGCCACGTATTCGCCGACGTACTCGGCTACGGTATCTTCGTAGTCCTCGAGACCTTTCTCCGCCCATCTCTTTGCCACTTTCCTACCGAACATGTACACAATGACGATTCGACCCCAGTTGACGTCTCCGATTTCGAGCATGTCGTTGAGGCACGAAAACAGACCCAGGAACCCGTCTTCTTCGAAGTCGATCACCGCCGCGACGGCATCCAATTGGAGTCCTAGCCGAACGTCCATCTTTTCGG
>NW_022710116.1:0-730 GCF_011630105.1 Anneissia japonica | reverse complement strand
TCTTCTTCAACACTTCCGGCACCCAGTCTCCGTGATACACGAGCACGTCCGCCGACGTTACGGCCTGGATCAGTCCGAATAGGTTCTCGTCGTGCGAAGCGTCTCTGACGATGCAAGTTGGCGCGTACCGTTCACCGGACAAGACGACGGCTAGTAATCGTCCTCGAACGTCGAGGCGCACGGATACGTACACCACGTCCAGACGGACCGGATGCGTCCTCTCGTATAGGGCGTGCAGCTCCTCGTCGTATTCGAAGAGCAACGCGTCACCTCCTTCGTCCGTCGAGTAAGCATGCCAGGCGCATCCGTGGATGCCGATCGAACACTGAGCGTCGAGGTCGTCCGTCGCCGGTGGAATGTTACCGAACGTGCCGTCGGTCGGTATACCGTTTCTATCCGTGGACTTTAGCAGTTTGAATCTGCGATTCGAATTCGGATCGTACCCGTCTCCCTTGTACAACACCACATCGCCATCCGTCGTTTCCTTGTACGAGACGAACTCGACGGGCCGAGTTCTCACGACCACGGCGTTGCCGTTCGGCGTCTTGCCACGGACCAGTAATCGTCCCGTTAATCGAGAATACTTTGCACCCAGAATATAGATAAACTTAGCAGCCATGATCACTCTTTAATGAAAGGACAAACAATGATTCATTTTTTTTTCCCTGCAACATTTTATTATTCATATCATTTGTTTCTTTTTGTTTACACACACACACACACTTATTTA
>NW_022710115.1:819-1008 GCF_011630105.1 Anneissia japonica | reverse complement strand
CGTTGAGACCAAGTCGGCTATGCTAGCCTATGTAGGGCCTAGGCATGTCTAAAATATATTACATACATAGGCCTAGGCCTACAACTAAATGTTATAAGCATGGAGGAATTAGTTTTATAACACGTTACAAAGACGTTACAAAACAACGATAATTCAACAAACAACACATACATGAATGTAGGTACTGTT
>NW_022710115.1:0-814 GCF_011630105.1 Anneissia japonica | reverse complement strand
GGTACTGTTGTAGTTGTAGTCTAGGCCTAACAGTAATGTATTTATAATTCATTGAGAATTCACCTCGTTTACTGTACCTTTTTTATTTACTCGCGAAAGGCCACCTTATAAGTTATTATTAAGTGTTCTTCTTCCATCATAAATAAATAGTTCATGTGTATTAAAAATGGATAGAAGAGTGATCGCGCGTTTTATACATGTGACAGTGTGTGCGCGCGTAAAAAACAAAAGTTATAAGTTTGTAATAAAGCGCTAGCTAGAAAAACGTATTTTTTATTCAGTCATTCATAGCGCAAGGACAAAGACATGGATATGCCTAGGTAGATATAGGCCTTTGTAGAAACTTAACGGGTCGTGACAAAGTGCGAGCCAGCGAGTCATGCGAGCCAATGAGCGAGCCATGCGAGCCAGCGAGCCATGCGAGCCATACATTTTTAAGTTATAAAATTATAGCAGTTTATGGCCTAATAAATATAACTAGAGTTATAGGCCAAGGCTTAGGCCTAGGTTAATTTATTATTTAATTAACTGTAAAAATAATAATATTTCGTCTCCCTCGGGACAAGACACTGCAGGCGTCAAACTGCCCAATTAATTAAACATAATAAGGAAGGCTGGGGTACTTGGCAGGCTGCCTAGGCCTAAATACTACTTAACTTTGATTCGAAAAACGTGCACAATGTAATTGTTAGATTTAGCCCAATCCAAAGTCAAAGAAGTTTCAATTTTTTACTGTTTGATATGATTAACATTTTTTTAAAGAAAGAGAAAAGAAAATAAACATAAAACGACTTTCATATAAAAACTAATACCT
>NW_022710114.1:0-852 GCF_011630105.1 Anneissia japonica | reverse complement strand
CACTTCTCGGACAACGAAACGTTGCACGACGATGGCGAAAACGTGCTGACTGTTATCTCTGCTAAACGGCGTCCGCGAACTCGACTGGAGGAAGTCGGACAGAATCGCTATCTTCTTGCAACTCGCAACGACGTGATCGAAACGCCGACGTGCCTCTTTCCGCTGTGGCAGATGCGTCCGCTGTTCTCATCCGAAGATGAGCGCCTCGAGTTCTTTCGTCGCGCACGCTTCCTCAGCGGAAAGATAGCTGCCAGGAAGTGCGTCGTCCGTCGCAGCGAGGAGGATCGCCTTCTTGCTCTCGTCTCCCTCGTACCGTCCATGATGCTTGCGACCGATCGGATGCGAATGCTGTTGACGTTGGGAATACTCCTGGACGCGTCGCTGCACGAGCCCTTCTCGTACACGTTCGAACGGTGGCGACCCTGCGTGCACGGACGTCGGCACGTCTGTCTGTACGACCCGAAGCTCGACGTGCTGTTCTTGGGAGACGGTCGATCGAAAGGAGGTTCGGGCGGCGTGGACTCTGTGTACTGGACTAGCACCGGTGCGGTCAGGTCGAACGGAAGAAGATCGATAGAAGCGGAGGTGCGGGAAGCATCCACCAGGGAGAGTCCTTGGCGATGCCGTTCGAGATACCGCCGTTCGTGGAATTTAGAAGTTCTGGGAAGGTCGATAAAGACGCGCTCGTCTTTCGCGTGTCTCCAACGAGAGAGATGCCGAGCGACCTGATTGCGAAATCCGACGTGGCGTACTTCGACGTGTTCTCCTACGGCGACGTCTGCCGGGCCGCGTCGCCCACCAAGATGGACAGTATGACTCGGACGAATCTTCGATATTCCTCGGAAAGGTTCT
>NW_022710113.1:0-613 GCF_011630105.1 Anneissia japonica | reverse complement strand
ATAGGAAATAGCAAGAGTGATTACAATAGTTCCTATTGCATTACATGCATAGGAACTAAAAAAGGATGAAACAATATTAAAAAGAAAATAGATATTAAAGGGATAGTAAAGAAAAAAGGTGCAAGGTTTAAAAAAATTCAACCTAACTGGAAGGAAAGGGAAAGTATTTCATGGAAAATCTCAATTGTTAGGAATATTTCTAAGAAAATTACAAATTTCTGTTAATTATTAACAGATATACACAATATAAATAAGAAAAACATGAGCAGTAATAATGTGCTAGCTAAACTGTCTAGTCAATGGACTGCCAAAATCTGCAGTTACTTAAGTGGATTGATATATTGATTAAAAAATTATTTATTATTATTACTGAAACATTAATTATATTTTCTGTACACTTTCTTTAAATTTTTCAGTATTTTTTTTCATTTGTGCAGGAAATTTCGAGAAAATAGGTCCGCAGAATCGCATTAAAACTGCGAATGCCTATACATTGGTTACAATAGCCACCGGCCGACTTCACTGCAACATTTGGGCGGAAATTGGCTGACTTATTTTTAATATGCGTGGATGGAATTTTTTCTTTATGAGATAACTCTAAATCAATTTACAC
>NW_022710112.1:0-508 GCF_011630105.1 Anneissia japonica | reverse complement strand
GTTATATTTTTATTATTCATTATTTTCACTTGACTCACATAAATAATTTTGTTCGAAGAACATTTTTATGCAGTTGTACTTCGCAGCACTTCACTTGCAATTTGCAATTTCTACTTTAAATAACGATTCTTACCATACTTATTCATACAAAATTTGAAGTCTGTTTTTGTAAATACTTGCCTGAATAAACCGACTAATTGCCATTTTCCTTTAAGACACCTACAACACAAATAGAATCATCAGATTGTCCCAGCACGTGACTGCACGTGAGTAGCAACTGCACCTACGTGATGGATAAAGTAGCTTGGATTATAGCTTTTCATTGCGAAGTTATTTACAATTTTGGAATACAATTTGCTTGGATTTGTTGTAAAGTTTTAAGCTTAATAAAAAGAAGTCGCTTGAGTATTTCGTTTATTTTTGTTTTGCGATCATACAGTTGTCTACTCAAAGTGAAGCTTGCTCGCCAGGTGAAGGGGGCCAAAGCTTGCCCATGCTACTGTAACTT
>NW_022710111.1:0-529 GCF_011630105.1 Anneissia japonica | reverse complement strand
CAATAGCATACAAATTAATAACTTGTGCATAAAAATTATTGAATTTAAAAAATGTGTACCCTGATTTTTAACCCAAAAAATTATAATAAAAATAATAAAACACTTCCAGTGACTAGAAGTATTTCTATCATTTTTCGCTGTAAACTGATGGGTAGACATTTTTTAAATACACTAATTTCTATGTTCAAGTTGATAAAGTTAATGTTAAGGATAATATAAGGATGGCAAAAGAGGTCAAAGGGCAGGAGACGAAAGGGTATGCTCCATTATCTAAAAGACAGACGTCCACGTGGAGATGAAACAGATGGCAAGGGATAGATAGATGGTGGAAATGGGAGGAGTGGACCTGCCCTAAGTGCAGACTACTACTGAACTTTGCATCATCTTTGAACAAACTATTTCCTTGTCATAATTATCTGTAATACTTAATATTTTGTGAATATTAATTTTTTTTTTTCAAATGGTAGACCTCTTGCAAAAATGTAATAATGTAATTTTCAAACATATACATAGATGTTTCCCATCGGAT
>NW_022710110.1:0-1752 GCF_011630105.1 Anneissia japonica | reverse complement strand
GGTAGCCCATAAGACTTTTCCCAGATATTTTGCATATGGGCCCCATGTGGGATTGTTACCTGGGTAGTTATATCAATATCAGTATCATTTACATTAAAAGCTAATTTTCCGAGCTGACTAATTACTTAATTATAAAACCACATACTGTTCCTTAAATGCTAGTATGAAAACAAAAATAGAATACTGTAATTTAAAATTACAGTACTTTAAAAAATATTATGATTTGTTTTCTTCCTCTTTGTTCTATAATTAATAATTTGACCGCCATCCACATATTTTTCATCTAGTTTTAGGACACACTAAAAATTGGAATATTAAACATATCATTTCCAAGAAAAGCTTTAAATTTAAATAAATACATTTATTTAAGCCCTGTTCACACCAATACCTCTCAAAAAAAGGTGGAAGGTGGGGGGGGGGGGCTCCCGTAAATCCTCCCCCTGGAGCTGGTTCGAACGGCTCACTCGCCAATGGTTCCGATGGTGCAATTCCGACAAGGACGTACCTTAAACCGTAGGCCCAGTGTATGCATTTGTCCCGTGTGCACTTTAAAGAACCCAGTACATCCTTCGAGAAGAGTAGGGGGTTACCCTGGTGTACTGGTAAAATCAGTCCCCTGTTGTTTGACGGATATGCCACCTGGAATACTGATTAGGTTTGACTTGGCATATCCTTGGCGCTCGTGCCTAAAGAAATAAATCACGAATCGTCACGAAATGCTGCTTGCACTAAAATAGGCGTTTCACTGCTTATTTAAACACACTCATATTAGTGTATATTTAAAATTACCTTTATGCCCATAAGTATTGTTACCATTATTTTTCTATTATTAAACATAATTATTACTGTCACAAATCGAAACTGCTATAAACTATTAAGCCTATATCAAAAATACTGAATATAGCCTACAACAATTACAAATTGTATAACAGACCTAGCTTTATTGAATACCAACTATTAAACAATTTAATTTATTGTTTGTTCCTAATATAAAGTGACGCACGTTCGACACCTAACGGTGAATCTAAATGACATATATTTCAACTAATGGAGTTTTATTACAGTATCAAATCCCGCTGATTATATCAACAATTATAAAGAAAAGACAATTTTTGGCTGTACGAAGGTGAGTAAATGGCATATATACGACGTGTATATCCTGCATTCAAAAGAAATAGCAATTATTTATAAAATTGTCAGGATCCAGATGACACGGAACAAGGGGTGTTGCGTTATGGAGAGTAATGTGTGACTGGAAATGTCTGCCAGTTGGTTGTTACCATGCGCCAGTGATGTTGGAGTACAGCAAGATGAAACTATTTATGTAATGCATACATAAAGTTCGGGGTTTGTCGGGTAGTAAAATGATTATTGTACATTTTAAAGTGCTCCCTCCATGCATAAATGTAAGCTAAATTACGGTGAATAATGAGCGAAGATATGTTGACAACTATTACGAAGTTCCCTCTTTTCAAGAGGGGATGCAAATGCTTTGTGAAAATGAGTACGCGGCGGCCCGCGGTACTCATTTTGACGTCTCAATCGAGAAATACGGGTAGCTGAAGTTTTTCTCGAAAATCTGACTACAAAACCAAATCGAAATTCACGTTCCACTTCTGAGTCTGAGTTGCTTCGCACACGCCGCTGAGGGCGGCATTCCGGGAACCCTGCGTCCAGTAAAGAAAATTTCCATTTCAACTCTTTTGAACTTAAGTAATATCAGTCTTGCTATCGCATACATTTCACGAAAAC
>NW_022710109.1:0-884 GCF_011630105.1 Anneissia japonica | reverse complement strand
ACTTGGATTAATATCAACTAGAACAATGAATACGCTACAGTACCTGAACTTTACAGCAGTTCTAATTCACTGCATGACTGATTTCATCATGTCACGCTTGATTGCACTCACAAAGAAACCAGCCTATAAGGTCACATGACTAACCTGGAAAAACCCATTTCTATTTTTGCAGACACTTCATGCACACACAAAACTTAACAGAGAATTTTAAGGTAAATATTATATTAATTTATGTTGTTCAGTGCAATAGATCCAATCAATATCTTAATGGTTCAAACAAATTAAAATACTGAACCAAATTATTATGTTATCTGAGATGAAATGTTTTTTTTATATTATTTATTAGTCCATAGAAATATATACATTGACTCTGCTTTGGAATAAACGTAATGCTTAATATTTTTCGTTAAGACCACCAACAGTAAGGTCAGCCACCTTTAATTATAAACATATTGCATTAATTTTAATTTGTTTGACATCAAGAAAGGTTATTTGATTTTTTAAAAAAATTATTCTTATCTTTGTTTTAGATTCAACGTTGCCTTCAAGAAAGAAATGATGCTCGGTCACGTACAACCGTCGCATCCGATCATCAAGTCCTTCGTTTTCTTCGATCTGGAAACATCGGCTCTGCACGCCGAAGACAGACCCAAGGTCACCGAACTGTGCCTGATCGCCGTACACAGGTCCAGCGTCGAGAGCTCGGACACCGCGCCGAGGGTAATGGACAAGCTGACGCTGTGCGTGTATCCCAACAAGGAAATCTCCCCAATCGCTTTGAATCTGACTGGTCTCCACAATGCTCTTATGTTGAATAACGACGAGCGACCTTTCGACGTCCAGGTTTGCGAGTCGATATGCGCCTTCCTCGGCAGACAGGCAAA
>NW_022710108.1:0-1917 GCF_011630105.1 Anneissia japonica | reverse complement strand
AGCAGCTTAAATGGTCTAATATTATCAAAAAGATATAAGATAGGAATTCATTTGGGGCTGCAGAAAGAGATTAGAGAGAGACCTGTATTAGGTTTACTCAATCCAATTCTCAATAAGTGCTCATCATGGACCTCATGTGTGCGATACAATAAATAATAAACTTGAACCCTGAAACTTTAAACCAATAGAAGCTTTGTAGTGTGGTGAAAATTTGTGTCATTGACCAATTTCCCTGACTCACAAAATGTACATTTACTATGTACAATGGCATTTTAGGAATGAATTTTGGGTTTCACTTTCAGATCACCATAGGCTACATTAGTAGTGTTTTTTCCAAAGGAACTTCTGTAGCCTGGATGGGATAAAAACGATCATGTTTCACCTTCCTCCTGCCCTCCCGGCTCTCGCTGATGTTTAACTACAGTAAATTCTACCGGTCCAAATAATTAGCTTTAAAATGCATTTCAAAGCGTACGATGAGTAACAAAACTTACCATAAAGAAATGATACAATGCATTGACTGTACAAAATTAGTATCCAGGGTAGGCTGTTTCTCATGATGTATTCTGCATCGTTTTTGCATTACACAACCTGTCGTTTATGAATATTATATTACAGCATACCTAGTAACTTGGCAGTGTCTGTTGCTTCTTGCTGCTACACTCACTACCTATCGATCCACCAATCGTCTAAGCTACAAAAAGTTTATGTACCTTTGGTTTACCCACTAGAGGGCGTACGTGACATTTTCCGCGAATAAGGGCGGGTGGCGAGTGAAGGGAAATCCCAAGAGAGAAACATGGAAATGGAGAAATAAGTTGGTAAAATAAAACAAAGGAGGATAGAATGACAGATACAAAACCGGGCGTCATTTAGGAGAGGCCTTTGGCCAGCAGCGGGCTGAGAATGATAAGGATGATGATGATGCCATGATGGTGATGATGATGATGACGGTGATATTGACGATGACGGTGCTGATTATAATGACGATGATGGTGATGATGATGATGGTGATGATGATGATGATGACGGTGATAATGACGATAACGATGGTGATGCTGACGATGATGATTGTGGGGGAAAATGATTAATATTATATTTATTCGCATATCCCGATTAATTCGCAACACATTCATAACTCTATCACTGCTCTAAAGTAGGCCACAAGATTTAATAGGCCTAGTTAGGCCTATTCCGTTTTCATTAAGTTCCATCATTCTTACATGTAGAAGTCTATATGCTCTATAAAGCATATTCAACATTATTCCGGGAGATTTTGCAACCTTACGAACACGAACGAATAGGCCAACGCGGTCCTTGATTCATGCCTCTTGCATGAATCGCCTACTTTTTCAGGGGCGGGTATGGGTTTAAATTTAGGGGGCAAGGGGTGGGGATGTAAAATGTTTCCAAAAAAGTTTGGGGGCCCTCCCGCGGGAAAATAATTTGTTCGGATTTCATACATAAATATGTAATGTCTTGTTTATGTAGATAGATTAATTTTAAAAACACTATTTATTTAGGTCAAGTGATATTTATTTATGATAGCAAGCTACGTACATAGATACATAGGGGCCTACATTATCATTTTGAAAATGTAAGATGCGTTGAAACAACATGAGAAACAATAGGGGCCTACAATTCTTAAAAACGACAGTACACTCTTCGCAAGACTTGAAAGTTTTACTGTTTTTGTTTTTTTTTTATGTAGGCCTAAGATCTATGCCTAGGCCTACCGTAGGCTACATTTAGTTTGTACTTTAGATTTCAAAAACAGTTTACACCCAAATTGAAATTTCTGACAGGTACATGCATCCCAACACCCACTTAAATTCAGGCAGTATATATCACCTAATTTTCCCATTGTAAAAAAAAATAAATAAAAAATCAGGTCACGGGTCCTCAAAAGGTAGGTCT
>NW_022710107.1:0-851 GCF_011630105.1 Anneissia japonica | reverse complement strand
TCGATTTAGTCGATGTTGTTCCACGTATGTCTCGATTGTATAAAATAACACAGCAGTTGTTAACATAAACGCCGGACACTTTGACATAATTTGAGACATGTACATTTATTCAACGAAATTTTCGGCAGCACCTGCTGCCTTCGTCAGCGTAAGAGTGTCTGAAGGAAGAGATGGTAATTTGGCTGTATTAACTAGATATGATAAACTATATATAATCTTAAACTAATGAACTGTGAAGAGAATAGAAAATCTGTAAGAAAAATGTTATGGATCAATGGTCAGAGTCAATGATATAGGCCTAAATGATAAACAGAGGACTATAATCTCAAGGCTGTAATAGATATGGCCTATGTGAAGCAGGAAATAGAGCATAAATTGGCATATATATTACTAACTATGTGAAATGGAGATATAAAATCAGGGCATATATAAACAAAAATATAGATATATATACTTAAAATTAAATGATATAATATATTGAACGATATAGACCTTATACTTATCATAGCATATGATAGTCATCAAAGAAAGGTAAATACAGTGTTCGAATAAAGGACTTAATAACATCGTGTAGCATAGCTCTCAACGAATGTAGTCCTGTAAATAAATGAATAAAGAAATTGTGTAATAAAATGGCTCTGGCGGGACTCGAACCTGCGACCTCTCGCTGTCAAGGCGAGTTTCATAACCACTAGACCAGGGAGGCTTCATGGATGAACAGATTCAAATACCACCAAATACACTCTATTACACAATAGGTACGGCTAGAAACAAATAGGTGCATATAACATAAATCAAGGTAGCCGTTAACACTGTTAAATCATATATAAATCATATATAAATCATATATA
>NW_022710106.1:0-619 GCF_011630105.1 Anneissia japonica | reverse complement strand
TCAAAAATTTCAATGTAGACTTAATTTTAAGGTAAAAGAAGATTTAATCAATTTTATGAATTTAATAATTAAATAAAGTTTAAAATAAAATGTTTAAATGTGGAAATTGTCATATCTTGGAGGTCAGTTTTCATATTATTAGGTAGAGAATTCCATAATTTGGTTGATCTGTAATTAAATGTTCTTTTACATTGTGAAGTATTCCATTTAGGTACTACTAAATTATTATTATTTTGACTTCGTGTACATTGATTATGGCTTTCTTCAGTATAAATAAATTTGCTTGACAAATATGATGGAGCATTTCCTTTTAGACACTTAAATAACATTATAAGAATTTGTTCATTCCATCTATTATTGAGTCTGCTCCATCCAAGGGAATTTAAAATATTCTAACAGGAGTCTTGATATCAACTGATAATAATATTCTACCTAATCTATTTAATAAAACTTGAAGAAAGTCTGAAAATTCAACTTTACAATTAGACCATACACAACAACAATAATCAAATAAGGGGATAACTAGTGCATTTGCCAACATATTGAGAGTGTGCGATGGAAGGTAGTATTTCACACGACGGATTATTCCAATTCGTTTTGAAATCTTTGAAGAGAGGCT
>NW_022710105.1:0-722 GCF_011630105.1 Anneissia japonica | reverse complement strand
GGATTCGAACCTGCGACCTCTCGCTGACAAGGCAAGCGTCATAACCACTAGGACACGAAGGCTTCATGGTTGAGCAGGTCCAAATAACCGTCGGGAACATGATATAATGTACCGTACAGTAACTTACCATTAGTGTGATATTCAGGATGTTGCTATTGTTCCCTGATACAACGCATCGAATCTATATAATTAGTAATATCAAAACAAATTTATGTGATGTTATAATAATCATATCAACATAATATCATATACATCGGTTTCACGTATGTAAGTATCGCTTAAAAAGGCACGGGATTGAATATTCGATTCAACAACGATGTAAAGATTGATTCGGACATTACCCATCAGTCCAAACGTTTTTTTTAAATAATTGTTTGGAAATTAAAACAAATGCTAAACTGACCACATGGGCCTGTAGTTTGTGGCAGATCTAATCCAGTCAATGTAACCTTTTTTCAAACAACAAAAAATAACAGAAATAATGTCCTTACAAAAGCCGCTGGGGGCAGAGCGCATTTTACATCTATTACAATCAGATATCCTATTGTGGTAATAACGTATAAAAATTCAATGTTGTTGCGTAAATAAATAATTGTATAAACAGTGCTATAATATTCGACCCTGTTAGTCTACGTCTATTGATAACTAAAATCCACGAACATCGTTTCGGATACACTGTAGCAGATCAACGAAACTTCTTTAAACTTTTACGTTGATTGGCT
>NW_022710104.1:91859-95472 GCF_011630105.1 Anneissia japonica | reverse complement strand
TTTTTCCATCACATTTTATGTGATGCTTTTTTGATGAAGTTTGATAGTGTAGACAAAGCTTAAGTCACTGAATCGCGGTTTCCTGTCAAATCGTGGAAAATCGACGTATCGCATGAAAATTCAATACGACGGTTTCCTGTCCAACATTGCTTTGCGACGATTTATTATTACCATAAATAAGCCCTCTGACTGAATATTATTTCATTAATGATAATTAGTTTGATAATGACAAATTATTAAATTGTCGTAGCCAAAAAGAGGCCAAGTAGAGCATCTTATTCAAATATGAAAAAGAATTAAAATCGTGTACATTACACCCATACACCGCAACACTCGAGTTTCAAAATACGGGTAACTAGCTGTACTGAACGTCGATTTCACAACGCACCAGTCGCAATCGGTTTCCTGTCAAATCGCATTTTGTTACGATAAAACAAGGAGGTATTAAATTATTTAATACCTCCTTGGATAAAACGACGTAGGCCTAGTCGTAAGTAAATCTGCCTTCTTACGTCGACAGGAAACCAGGCTTTATTAATCTGCCTTCTTACGTCGACAGGAAACCAGGCTTTAGGCCTGGGCCTAGTTTTATTATTTTATTATCTTACCTCAACCAGGCCAGGGAGACCAGGCCATAGAGCTATTAAACAACTAGAGTGCTGACAAGATGGCGGAGCAATGCAGTGCAGAGTTGTGTATGTGTACCATCCAAGATGGCTGCCGTAGGAAAGCGCCACCTTCAGGCTTAGTATACATATTTGATACATATTATTACCATAAATAAGCCCTCTGACTGAATATTATTTCATTAATGATAATTAGTATTGATAATGACAAATTATTAAATTGTCGTAGCCAAAAATAGGCCAAGTAGAGCATCTTATTCAAATATTAAAAAGAATTAAAATCGTGTACATTACACCCATAAACCGCAACGCTCGAGTTTCAAAATACGGGTAATTAGCTGTACTGAACTTTCTGTGTAAATTGAGGGCGCAATTGAAAATGGTAGCGCTCAGGGGAAATTTGATTGGCTGAATCTATGGCAGCCATCTTGGATGGTACACACACACACAGCTCTGCGTATTTCTAACATCGAATACATTGCTGTTAGCGCTCTAGTATTCTTATTATATCTCTATGGACCAGCCTCAACAACTCCCTGCCTCAACAATAATAGGCCTCCGAATGCCTCCTAGGCTTATGCCATGCCAATTCTAAATCACGAAAATATGCTCGTTCTATGATGTAGAAACAGGCTTAGGCTTATAGTAACGCCAAGATACATCTAAAATGACCATGAAAATGACACAGTTTTAAACGGCATTTTAAACGTAAACAAAGATACTACTTTACTAGAAACACAAGATAGAGCCCTCACGTTGTAAAAATGAGGCGGAAATCGTGCCCGACGTAGGCGGCGCCCTTCTTTTTAACCATGCAAGTTTTCTATACTTCGTGCCCGACGTACAAGGCGCCCTTCTGTTGCTAAGTATATCCAGACGCACACGGCGCCCTTCTTATTCCACTAATGCGTCAATAGGCTTAAATGTGTGTTTTATTTGGATAATAGCAACGATTTCTACCTCCGCCAAGGAGTTATGTATTAACCGTTGTCACTGTCTGGGTGCATTTGTACTAATTGTACAATTGTGTACAATTTTTTTAATTGAGAATTGACAATAAAATACGCGACGACTTGGTAACGAAACTTCGGTTGAAGTTTTTTTAGATCCAGTCGTAAGGGGCGTCCCATTGTTGGTATTACCACAATGCATTTCGGTGGAACACTTTTTTTGTGTGGAGAACTCTATCTTGTTTTTCTAGTATCTTTGGAAATTCCAATGGAAATTCCATTTTTTCATCCAACAGACGGTTCTACTTATTAACAGGGGTTGCGCTAATGTATGGGCGTGGTCTGGTGGTAGGGAGGGGCTGTGGGGTGTAGAGTTCCCCGCCACCACCTTGCGCCTCCCCTGATTTTTGGAGGAAGTCGAAGCACAATAGAATATACTAGAATATATTTTAATTGATTATTTATTGTTTTTACGATTTATTTACTCCCTCTATAAATGTGCATCACAGCCTCAGACATGTTTATTTGATCCAAAATAATAAAAGCAAAAAACACGAAAATGTAACATATCACAAACTGAAAAAAGAGAATGGATCTGGGAGACCCCTATTATGGCTGGAACAGCCGCTAGCATAAGAGCCACCCATGAAACTTCAAAATCTAAGATGTTGGTGGCTAAAAGAATATTAATTCAATCAGATCAGATTAATGCATATACAAAAATTATCAAATGATGTGTGAATAATGTAATCTAAATCATCGAAAATATGTTTTTTATGACCCATCAGAATGAAAATTTCCTCAAAATGTAGCGATCACATTAATTTGACACCACTATTTTGAATGACGTTGCAAACATCGCTAAGCGATCGCTGCTGATTTATATATGTGTGAAAACAAATGAGAGACGACCTAACAGCCATAAAAACTATTATGGCCTACTTTACAAATTATAAAACAATCATTGAGGAATATTTTAATGAAGATATCGCAAAGGAACAGAAATGAAAAAAAAATGAAAATTAATTATATCAAATATTATATTATAATAATATATTATACACACGTTTGGGAAAATGGAAACAAGCATTCGTTATGCAATATACACGCACATATTTGCACCATGATCACAACGATCACAACTCGGACATCATTAGAATTATTTATCCGTGATCATGTAAAACATGGCAGCCAAATATTTTTAATATGCACGAGTAAAATTCAAAAATCCAAATTAGATTATTGTTTAACATTTAAAAAAATAAATAAATAAATTTAAAAAATAAATAAAAATAACAAATATAAACAAGAATTCAAACAGCTGTGCATGGTATGAAATGAATCAACATTCAATATAAAACTAAACCGATCGGAATTTGCCAAGCCCTATCTAATGGGTTCCAAAAAAGCCTTTTTCAAGAAGTACCAGGGACGTATCCAGTGGGGGAGCCGTGGGAGGCGCGGCTCCCCCCCCCCTTGTACACAGTGTTAAAATTTTAAAGCTTATTCTTGAGCCAATACAAATTCTTTTCTGGGATCACTCAAAATGAATACTTTTAAACATGTAAATATGCATCAGTATACGTTATACATAGGCCTAATAGAACACATAGGCCTAAGCGTGATTTAATAAAATCTTAAATCCATAAATCTCAGGCCAGGTCTTTTAAGATAGAAATGCGATACTGTGGTTCAATGGAACATCGTAGGCTACCCTGTAGCTTTTCAACGAATAAAGTCCTATAAATGATGTTCCATCATGTCCTTATTTAAACACTGTATATGTACCTTTGATGATTTATATTATATTTATTCAACAGTGTTTTCGGCTAACTCCCTTCAATATCATAATTATATAATATACGACAGTATTTCTAGCCGTATTGCCAGATTTATCTGGCCGAACGCCCTCTTGAGGCGTAGCATTGTGTAATACAATGTTGCCGACGGTTATTTGGACCTGTTCAACCATGAAGCCTTCGTGGTCTAGTGGTTATGACGCTCGCCTTGTCAGCGAGAGGTCGCAGGTTCGAATCC
>NW_022710104.1:88110-91798 GCF_011630105.1 Anneissia japonica | reverse complement strand
TATATATATACGTATATATATACGTATATATATATATGCATATATATATATACGTAGGAGATCTGTAGAATGTAAAATGATTAGTGGAAGGAAGACCCTTTGAAAACTTGTTGAGGCAGCAGAATATTTTCAGGGAAAAAATGAGGACATTAGAGCTATCTGAGCTTTTCATTATGTCTGAAGTCATTCCCAATGGCGTATCTCGGGGTTGGGGGGAGGGGGTGTGCATAAAGACCTATGGCATGCTAATAAAATATGCTTTTACTTACATCTGTGTTTTATTGATTACTTAATGTATATGTTGGTTCTATGGCACAACAACTGTTAAAATCGTAATTTATTAAAATATTGAAAGGTCAAGCCCCCCCCCCCCTTACTTAAATAATCATCGAATTTCTAGAAGTACCAGAAAGAAACATTCAGCTTAAGTTTTTGATAACTGGAATTTGGTATGCATTGTCGTCTTCTCCTTTCAAATTCACACTTGGAATTTCAGTGTACTGAGCTTCACAGTTGTTCATGGGCGGCGTTGTGAACTGCTTCCCAAGTTCCTGGTAGTCGTTCTGTCGCTGGTTAGTATCAAACTGAAGATTTGTGTATTGATCGTCAGTGACGTCAGCAGGAACTGTGTTACAGAATCGTTTATAGAAATATATTAATATTAACGCACTGAGAGAAAAAATATTAACAATACGGTACCGCCTATGCACCATTTTACCAAATTAGAATCTCATGCCATTTTCCCCCACTTTTAATGTCTTTAGATTCGGTTTGTCGAGAGATTGACATGTCTGTAGGTTCGATATGGCTAGTGATTGTCCGGTTGCCGCATCCTGTTCCAACAGCATTTTGAGACTGGCATATCAGTATTAACACATCATCCACATCAGCGATATCCATCAACGTCACATAACTACCTGTGCTGTTTAATACATTGCATTATTCAACCGCGGTATTTCCTATTTCTTTCTCACAGATAATCCATCGAAAAAAGTGACATCGGGATATGATTCTACTTTACATTTGTAATGATTGCTGTCTTTTTTTAGTGTGACGATCTTTACTTCAGGCTTCTTCAAATAGGTGTGGAAGAATTGACCGGTCGTAACATCATCGATTGTTGTGCCACGCACCAGAATTACTAACCGTCTAAACCAGTGACGTCCACTGGATAATCGATATCTACTCCACTTATAACATCAGACTGCTCTTTAGTCGCAAAATAGACTGGAATTAGATGTTTGTCGTGAACATATTTCATAATTGTGATATTGATGAAAATGTTTTTACCAATGTCAGCTCTGCAATTTATACTAACTCAATGAGTTTGATCTTTGGGCTTTCCCATCTCATAATTGCTTCTGTGTTGAGTTGAAGTATTGAATGTAGACAACAGTTGGCAAACGACAAAAGGATTTTCATTCAAATACCTTACTGCCAATTCCATGTTACGTTTGATATTGTTTCCGGCAAATATAACATGGCAAGTGTACACACCATCATCCGTTGACGACAACACGTTTCTTATTTGTAGGTTGTATGTTCTGGTTGTTCTTGAGATTAGGATGGTCGTGTTTGAAAGTGTGTATTTAGTTACGATTTGGTCGCCTTTCACAACCTTTTGATTAGTATTAATCATATTTTTTATAGAACTACCTTAAAGTTGGTTTATCATCACTTGAGGGTGACGGAAGATCCTTCGTTTATCTTAATTTGCTGTTGCTCTACTGTCACATTTGCTGTGGCACATGTTAAAATAAAACAGATTAGAATAAATCTTTTTCGACAACTCGTAAAACCTTCTCTTTCTCATTCCAGTTTGATTACTCATTTTCATTTCGAAGTACTCTGATTAACATCCACCAATAAAATATAGGCCTATATTATCTCTAACACAAAGGAGACAAAAGTAGGTTAGACATATTAAGACCTATCATTACTTAGGCCTATATGTATTTTGGTAGTTACAGTTGAAAAAAAGCACATTTTTATAATCATTATAAAATGATGACAGTTGAAAAGGCTTTTACGATGATGATGATGATGATGGTAACTTCGAACTCCATGCTTCTTTTCGTACATTACCAGCGAAATTGTTAAACCTGAATTGAGTTTCAAATTGTCTTATATGGTCTTACCCAATCCTGCTTTGCTGATTTACCAATTAGACACCTTGACTAGTATGACTGTGCGTAACTGTATGACTACAAAATTAAATATTCTGGATGCCTATTTATTCATTAGATATAGTATTGTTGTTTTCACTTTCGGCGGTTTTGTTTTACTTTCGACCATGTATAGCCACTAATAATAATATTATTGTTCATGTTACATATGTACAATATGAAATTTAAAAAAAGTGTTTCGATGGTAAAACACAGCAACTCGGAAATAATACACAGTTTTCTAAGTTTTAGTACCGGTATTGGATATACTTTCTTGGACAGAAGACGTGTAGGTCCATCATAATGAGGCATGTTGTGGCAAAATGGCTAAGTTGTAGCAATAATTTAAATTCACGTTATTCTATAGTGAAACATAAACTTGGATTTGTTTGCAATTTTTTGAGCTCCTATATTTTATAACTCATTTACTCAATACTGAACTGTGCGACAAACTTAACCATTTCGCCACGTCGCGCCTCATATGTCCATTTAATATAGGCCTATGGAGTGTTTCTGCCGGAACTGCCTATTGTAGGCCTAGGTACACAATAGCGTATCTAGAAGTCCGAGGGGGAGGGGGCGCGAAGGTGAAGTGGAGGGCTCGATGATCAGTTGAGGGGCGCTAATTCGCAAAATATGGTGATTTTAGGTGATTTTTAACTACTTGACCGTATTTGGTGGGGGGTGGGGACGAATGGGGGAGCACGAGTAATTTTGGGGTGAGTGCGCCCCCGCGCCCTCCCCTTGATACGCCACTGTACTAGATTTTAACCATGAGAGAACTTCTCACGAACACAAATAGAGTATAATCGGTTAAATGAGAACAGCATGACTGATTGTATGAGGACTTACCCCGGGTCAAATGCTTCTTTGCCTATTTTGCTGTTCAACCAACATACCGTAAAACCTCTAATTGAATCCCTGGGCTTCTTTTATTTATTTATTTATTTTTTATTTATTTATTTATTTTTTTTGCGAAATTTTGATGGGCTTCTTATCGAGATGGGCTTCTTTTCGAGACCACTTTTGCAAAGTAAAGGGAGGAGGGGCTTCTTTTCAAAATGAATGCTTTAAATTTTTGGAATAAGTACTATAAATTAGGGCCACTGTAACATAATTCTGTATCATGAAGTGTATTAACCGGCATTAAATCACCTAAACTACTGTATAAACCAACCGTGTTTAAAGCGAAGTAATCAAAGACAATCAAGAAAACATTTTATTTTGCACTACAGACTGTTTCATAAGGGCACAGCCTCAATCATCAGGTGCTCGCTTCTGAATCAAAGAAAGGTAAATACAATGTTCGAATAAAGGACATAATAATACATCGTGTAGCATAGCTCGTAACGAATGTAGTCCTGTAAATAAATGAATAAAGAAATTGTGTAATAAAATGCCTCTGACGGGACTCGAACCTGCGACCTCTCGCTGTCAAGGCGAGCGTCATAACAATTATACCACGGAGGCTTCATGGTTAAACAGATTCAAATACCACCAGATACACTCCATTACACAATAAG
>NW_022710104.1:84959-86554 GCF_011630105.1 Anneissia japonica | reverse complement strand
TTGATGTGATACCCCCCCCCAATATAGAAAACAATACGACTTAGGGCTTATTTTATTATTAATATAGGCCACACACGTGTGTTTGAAACTAAATATAAGCATTTTCATCGTGGTTTTATTTATTACGATCATAGGCCTATTCTTTGGGACAATTATGTTTTTAAATAACTTAGAAGGTAAAGGAGGGCAAGCACAAGCTTTAACCCTAACAAATGCGCGCGAAAAATTTTTTGTGTTTTTAATTCTAATTTCGTCGGAATTGATCAAAACTCCCTAAATGTGCAATTTTTAGAGGAAATTGGCCTACCTCAACAAGAAATGCTCTTATGTTATATATGGCCACACTCGTTTTTTAAACTGAATATAAGCATTTTCCTTATGGCTTTATTTATTACAAACATATTTATTCAACATCATTACACATTGAGGCCCTTCTTAAATCTATCTTAAATTTTCTTTCTTGAGTTTGGGACTATGTGTTATAACTTCGAAGGCAACATTAAAAAATGCGCGAAGCGTGCGAAAAATTTCTGATTTCGTCGGAATTAATCAAAACTCCCTAAAATGTGCAATTTTTAGAGGAAATTGGCCTACCTCAACAAAATATGCGATTTAAAATTTGAGGTTTTCAGGCACTTTCCCGGGTGAAAAGGGCATTCAATGGGGAAAGATTTTCCACAGATGGATATTTTCCCCTTGTCCCCCGGAGGTTACGCCACTGCGGAGAATATCTGGCGGCTTAGATCAATAATGCGCTATGGACACTTTTTGAAGTGGAGAAGAGGTTGCAGGCCGGGGTATTGTGATATCTGTTCATTATATCTTTCTTTTTATTCTTGTCTTTATTTTTCTCTTCTCTTTTGCTTTTCCTTTTTCTTTCTTTTTCTTTCCCCTTCTTTATCTTTCCCTCCCTCTCCCCTCTTTCTTTTCTCTTCTTACCCAGCCCGGTATGACGACTTGTTCAGCCCGGTAAAAACCGTTAGGGGGGACAGTCTGCCCACCTGACCCCGCCTGTTACGCCACTGCTTATAAGATGAATGGGAATATGAATCATGCAGATCTGGAATCAAATCTAGGTGGTGAGGTCAACATTCCTCCCCCGGGAAAATTTGTAAATAGGGCTGATGTGTGTACACATACATAACAATTTAAAAAAAAATGAGTAGTTGCATACGAATTTTCCATGAAGCGATGAATTCCAAAAAGAAAGGGGGTCCGGGGGTTCTTCCCCAGGAATATTTTGATTCCTAGAAGGCGGAAAATGAGCTTTCCCGACTTCTGAGGTGTCTTTTAAATTAAAGTCATTAAAAATATTTCAAAAGTCAGGAAATCTCATTGTCCACCATTTAGAAATCAACATTTTCCCGCGAAGAACTCGAACCCCCCCTTTCTCTGGGTTCATTGATTCATTATAATAATTTTCAAGAGGGGAACACCTTGAATTTTGAAGAACTTAAAAGAAATTAAGTTCTTCAAAATTCAAGGTTTTCCACTCTTGAAAACGGTCAGATAATTTTTTCCCATTGTTAATACAGTAAATAGGCCTTATGTGTGTATACATACATAAAAAAAGATTGAGTAAGTTGCATACGTAG
>NW_022710104.1:79319-84863 GCF_011630105.1 Anneissia japonica | reverse complement strand
AAAATTAAAGCCCCCCCCCCTTGAAAATGATTCAATTAATCAATGAACTCCAAAGATAAAGGGGGTCCGGGTTCCCCCGGAAAAATTTTGATTTCTAGATGGCAGGAGATGAGCTTTCCTGACTTCTGAAATGTCTTATAATGACTTTTAAAGTTCTTAAAAATTCAAGGTTTTCCCCTCTTGAAAAAGGTCAGGTAAATTTTTCTCATTTTTTATTTTATGTGTGTATACATACATAAACAAATGAGTAGTTACATGCGTCTTCTTTTTTCCATGAATCGATAAATCCCAAAAAGAAAGGGTGGTCCGGGGTTCTCCCCGGGAAAATTTTGATTCCTAAATGGCGGGAATTGAGCTTTCCCGACATTTGAAGTGTGTTTTAATGAATTTTATGTTCTTCAAAATTCTAATAGCAACAAAAAAAAAAAAAAAAATCAGCTCACGGGTCCTAAAAAGTTAAGTCTAGAATTCTTTTCTTTTTCCCCTTTTTTTGTTGCCCAAGGGAGGGGTCAGGACCCATGACCCCCTCCCCCAGATCCGCCAATGTGAATTGCGAGAAAACTCGGTCGGGTACTGGATAAACATTCTCTTTCTCATCCTTCTCCTCCTTCTTCCCTCCTTCTTTTTTGCATTTCCGATCATACAAAACTCTCCAGACATTATATATTTTTCGCCCCCGTCCCCCCCCCCGCTTCCGCCGGCCATGGGGGAAGACCGATTTGTACGTTTTTTATCATTTTATCCCAGGCAGAACAAGTAATTACGAGCTATATACCGGTATGCATTGATTTATTATAATTTTTTTTAAGGGTGCAGTGCCCTAAAAATTGGGGGTTCTGGTTCAATGAACCGCCTAAACCTGAGGTAGTTACGCAACTAATTAGATACAAAGTAAGCAATTTAGTTGAAAGAAGCAGTTTAGTTTAATGGTAATGGTAGGATATATGTTTGTAGAGCGCTTTCCACAATACAATTGTCCCAATATGCGCTGACAGTATTCAGAACATAAATATGTTTCCGCTGGACCTGAGCTGGACCCCGATAGAAACGTACCTCATTCTAACATTGTGCTTCCACCCCAAGTCTATTTCCCTTATTACTCCAGTAAGTATACCTTGATCACCTGGTAGATCTGTCCATGGAGGAATAACTACATGGTCTGTCTGCCATTAATAGACCAGAAATTAACTTAATAATGAAAACTACCATACCAGCAATCTGTTTTCCGAAAATCTAACGTATTCACTTGTAGGCCTAATTCCAAGGTTTAGAACAATGTGCCTTTGAATTTGGAAGCCTGTTTATCCCATATAAATTCACCCTTAGCTAAAAGAATTAAGTTTATGAATTCATTGACAATTTATTTTTGTTTTGGCTTTTTCTTTGATACCCAGAATTATGAGCACGGAATGCACAATGATCTCGATCTGTCGCAGTGGACAAGGCTACTAGAAGAGGAAGGGTTCGAAATGCTACGAGGATAGATGAAGGAACCATTATAGCACAGAGAACCGCATTACAGTAATCCAACCGAGATGTAATAAGAGCATGCACTAACTTAAGAAGAGCGTCATTAGTCATGAGCCTTTTAATGTGCCTGATGTTACGAAGGTGAAACGTAACGGACTTGCAAATTTTGGATATGTGTTTCCCCATCAACATTAGAGTCAAAAACAACTTCAATATTGCGAACTGATGATAAAAGAACATTAGTTTCGACTCCAATCGCGATGCTATTGATTGGAGGCGGTGTTGATTGGAGGCGGTACTTTGAATGAATACATAGTACTTCAGTCTTATCGGGATTGAAGCAGAGCATATTTTGTGATAACCAGGCTTGTACATCTCTAAGACAATTGAATTTTTTTGCCTCAAACCAATGATTAACTTGAAAGCTATAGTAATATACAGTTGAGTATCTTCGACGTATGCATTATACTGAACACCGTGACTACTAATAAGTTTACTCAGTGAGGAAACATATAATAAAAATAATATTGGTCCCAATATAGACCCCTGGGGGACACCACAGTTTATGTCAGTACAAGCCGAAGAACTTCATCCAATGCGAACCTGATGTTTCCTAGAGGTAAAATATGATTTAAACCATGACAGGGCTGTTCCGCATATGCCAAAAGATGATAGCCTATGAATAAGAATGGGATGATCGATAGTGTCAAAAGCGGCACTGAGATCAAGGAAAACAGCAAGAATTACGCAAACCCTATCGAGATCAGCCATAATATAATTGTGAATTTTAACTATTGCCGTTTCGGTGCTGTAATACTTTCTGTAAGCAAGTTGCAAGGAGTCAAATAAATTATTTTCATTGAGGAAATTGATGATTTGCTGAGCTACACACTTCTTAATGATTTTGTAATCATCTCAGTAACCACTCCATCGATTTTAAGGGTGCAGCGGTTATCAGAGGCTAAATTTATTTATTTACGAAAACAATGTACTGTACGTTGTTAAAATTGGAAACGTACTTGATTTTAAAAGCACTGCACATGCAAAGAGAGACTAGATTAGGGTGATTGTTTAAAGTTTTAATAATCAAAGACACTAGCTTACAAACTCAACATTTTATTTTGCACTACAGACTGTTTCATGAGGGCACAGCCTCAATCATCAGGTGCTCGGCTCTGAATATATACTGTCTCTTATACACATCTAGATGTGTATAAGGTCGCAGGTTCGAGTCCCGCCAGAGGCATTTTATTACACAATTTCTTAATTCATTTATTTACAGGATTACATTCGATGAAAGCTATGCTACGAGATGTATTATTATGTCATTTATTCGAACACTGTATTTACCTTTCTTTGATGATTTATACATATATATATAAAATATATATATATATATGTGTATATATATATATATATATATATATAATAATAATAAAGCATTAAACAATCCAAATGTGTAATTTATTTAATTATTTTTTTCTTAACTTTAATCAACCTGTTAATTAGCGTAAAATGTTTGTGTCTGTTCGTGAAAACGATCAGAATAAACACAGCATAATTATGTTGTTTACACGAAGAGTGAAGTTTGTGTCTATTCGTGAAAACGGTACGCGCTGTACGCGCACCCGTTGTTAAGGCACAAACTGTATTTTAGCTATGTGATATAAATTATAGTTTGAAGTTCACAAAAAAGGAACTTAAAGAATTGTTTATTTTTGCTACAGCCCAGACACATTTTCTTTTTAACAACAATGTTTATGATCAAATCGATGGCGTGTCGATGTCCCCATTAGCTCCAGTCCTAGCCAATTTGTTCATGACACATCATGAACAAAAATGGATGGAAAACACCATAGCGAGACCTTTGTTTTATCCCCGTTATGTAGACGATATTTTCTGTCTTTTTTCATCTAAACATAATGCTATTTCATTCTTTAATTTCATTAATAGACAGCACCAAAACATCAAGTTTACAATGGAAGGAGAAGAACAGCACCGTTAGTTTAGTAGGAACGGGGGGTTCCCATGCACCCCCAGGATATATTTTTTTAACTAACATTTTTGTAATCCTCAAAGTATCTGATGAACGAATTACGATGTTCCCATCGAAAAAAAATGTCCCATGGGGTCGTTTTGGCGCCATTTTGGCGGCCATCTTGAATTTTTAATGAAAATCAATTATTTGCATAGTTTATTAATTGAAAATCATATAATATCGCATTAACCTCTAAATGTGTATAGTAAGCAGTGTTTAAGTTCTTAATACAAAACATTGACCTCGCATTTATATTTGACGGCCATATTGTCGGCCATCTTGGATTTTGAATGAAAATCAATTATTTGCATAATTTGGAATGGAATGGATTTATTCGGTGTAAACACCAAGGATAGTCCACGAAAGTCTAGAAGAAGACTTATTTCCAGTGGGGTCCTTCTGGTGGTGATTGAACAGTATACCGGGAGACAATCCCCTACTCTTTTCCGAAGAGTGTACTGCGTTCTTTAACGTGCACATGGGCCATAAATGCACACGGCACCAACGGCTTAAACTTCTCATCCTAAAGACAGTGCGCTATTGTAACTTGCATTTCAGTCCTCTAGCTGAAACACAAGGAGAGGCAGCGATGGGAATTGAACCGGGGATCTAGAGATCTCCACGGTTCAGCGCACGCACACTCTTTATTAACTAAAAATCATATAAAATCAAATGAATCTCTAAATGTATATAGTAAGCAGTGTTTAAGTTCTCAATACAAAAAATTGACTTAGGCGGCCATATTGGATTGTCAATGAAAATCATTAATTTGTATAATTTATTAAATACCATACAAAATCAAATGAAATTCTAAATATATAGGCCTATGGCATAAACAGTGTTTATTTTCTCAATACAAAACATTGACTTCGTAATACATTGCCCAGCTATTTTGGCAGCTATATTGGCGGCCACATTAGCGGCCATATTGTCTTTTAAATAAACATTGATTACCGTATAACATTTCATCTATATTATACAAACAAAGAAATAACCAATTTTTTCTGAGTAATGTTGTCATTGGGAATTGATTGAGACCCATGACCTATAAGCTAGTTTGATACACTGAAACTACAAAAATATGAGAAGTCACTTTATTTACACTCAAAATTTAATACAAAACGCTCTGATCCTGGTGAAAATGTGCTTTTTATTGGTATAGGCCTAATATACGGTATAAAAAATATTTTAAAAATAATGTTAGTCCAACCACGGTACAACTAAAAACTAATGGTCAAACTCAATGACCATGATTTTCTGGCCAATGTGATTCAAGCTCCCTGTTCACAAATGCTATCCACACCAATGAACACCAGTCAGATGCAATGTTTCACAATAAATCTACTGTACATTTATTATTGTAATACACATGCTTATCCAATGAATCATTTTTGTGGATGTTTTACAAAGAAAATCCCTTATAAAATCATGTAATTCTTTAAATGACAATAATTAATGGAGGACCCACTTTACACATACTTTATTATTACTACCGTCAAGGAGGTTATGCATTCACTGTTGTTTGTCTGCCTTTTAGCAAGATCACACTAAAAGGATCATCATAAAATTTAACAGAGTGGTACATAAAAATCTAAGAAAAATCACAAGGCTTGTTAAAACAGAATATCGGCCTATTAGCTTGCTTGAAATTACCAAGCCGATGGTTCACAGGTTGAAAGTTGGGATATAGGTTGTGGGTGCTTTATTACAACCACAACGTTTAAAGGTATTGAGAACACTCTTCTGACCAATCTCCATGATGGCATCCTCTCACTGCTTCCATAGATCCTTGATGACCAGGGTTGCCATTTGGCCTTTTTGACGGCCAGATTCCTCAAATCTGACCGTATAAAAATTTGCCTGGCCGTAACGTTTGAAAAGTCACGGCCAAACTATATTTGGCCGAATTTGGCCGAATTTGGCCGAATTTTTGAATTTACATTTTTTTTTCAATACAGGCCTAATATAACAGACTTGTTTTGGATGTGTTGTTTTTGTTAGCTTAAATTCTATATTTGATTCTAATCACAGTGGCG
>NW_022710104.1:72497-78272 GCF_011630105.1 Anneissia japonica | reverse complement strand
TATACAATACCTGGATTTGCGCCAGGAGAATCAATTAGGGGGGCCTATATGTGTAATTTTTCCCAACCTGTCGTGAAAATGTACTGAATACTCAGTGCGTGTGAAAACACTTGCAAAATATATTTGCAAGTTGTTCTCCAGTGGGACTCGAACCCACACTCTCCAGATCACTAGCCTGGCATCATGCCTTTAGACCACCGAGCTTGCACCTGATGGCCAGGGTTGAATTCGAGCCAAAGTAAGCAGCGAGTACTATTTTTGCATGTGTTTTCACATGTTCTGAGTATTCAGTACATTTTCACGACGGGTTGGAAACAATTCCACCTATATGTTCTATTGATGTTGTCAATATTATAATATATCATAGATTCATGAAATACTTAATAGGCCCTAAACGATAACATGACTTGACCATAATTTGTTCTCAATATTCTTTAATTTTTTTAACAAAATATTTTTTAGATATTTCTTAGCGTTAATGCCGTACCGTATCTGTTTTAAAAAACCTCAGAACGTATAAGCATTCAGAGTTTCGCCTGAGTAGACCCCACTAGAGGCTCTGTCTCTATGTCCGATCAGGTGCATTTTTACCAATTTTACTTAGGGCCCGGCAGTTATCTATGCCATAGTTACCAACCGTCACGCATCACTTTAAAGTGATATTGGATGAAACGCATTTTGCAGAGACACATGCGAGGTCATAAATGTGTCACACATTTAGCACTTGCGTGATAACGAATTATCACAAAATCAGGGGAAAACGTATTTGAAATTAGAAGAAATTGGTTTTATTAAAAATATAAAAACGGTATACATATAGCTTGAGTCATTAGGGAGCTTTCTTTATCTCGTTCGAGAATCAATTCACCGAGAAAATTTCTCCTTTCCGACCAAAACAACCCAGCCAACCACGCACTTGTAGAATCTAGTAGTCGCGAGCAGTCTTGCGAGTTTATTGTTACAACCAACCGTTTGAAATGTGACGGGAACCCGAACTTCCACAGGGGTTCCGTAATAGGTCCTATAAGGTGACCCGTGTATAAGACGACCCCCGAGTTTTAGAAGATTTTTGGTTGATATTTGTATGTCTGGCGTATAAGACGACTCCCTGTTTTATGGTCGGAATTCCTAATTTTTTGTGGTCTTGTATACTGCGTCTATCTGGATAAATGGAGCCAAACGCAAGGGTAATCTTCCAAATAATACCATTTTTAAATTTTCCCCACCAAAATCGTATTTTCCCATATTTAAAATTGCTTTCATTGATACAACATTTAGTTGCTTCATTGCAGTAGTAAGTTCGCGTGTTAAGCTGGTTTTTGACTAAGCGAATTTATTCGCGCGAATCAAAGAGTCGGCTCGCTTCCAGAGCTCTGATTAGTTGCGCATTTTTTCGCTTCTCAAAAACTCCGATAGGAATGTGAATGCGCATGTGCATAAGCCGACGCTTTGGATTCGCGTGAATAAATTCGCCTAGTAGAAAACCAGATTTACGGACGATCCGCACATAAGACGAACATCCGCACATAAGACGAACATGAACATAAAAATCTAAAATCTGAATGTCGTGCGTATAATACGACCCCCTTTTTTCGATCGTAGTTTGCTATTTTAAGCCTCGTTTATACGTGAGTATAGGCCTATACGGTATTTGTTTTAAAACCCTAGGTCTACACATCTAGATGTGTATAAGAGACAGACCAGTAACTGATGCCATAGAAGCTATTCAAAACTCACCCAGTCAATCAAAGAAGAAAACGAAAAAATCAAAGAATAAATCAAAATCAAATGAAGGAACTTCACAAGAAGCTCCAATAGAAGTCACACCTGGTGAGTGGTAATACATTGAATGTCATATAATATATATTTATTTTTTATATAATATAAATATGTATTGCAACAGAAAAAAAAATTGAATTTAAGCATTTTTACTTTTATCTTCAAGGAGCCACTCTTGCATTTTTTTTTGGGTGCAGAATAACTCCTCTTGGAGCCAAAACAACTCCCTGAAAATAACAGTGTCACAATAATTTCACATGTTTGTGCATGACCGTGATTTGTGTTTCAAACTAGCTTTCATGTACCAGGTTTCTGGGTTTTATTAAACTGTACAGGCTGTAGCTTGGTGGTTTAGATGCTTGCTTTCCAATTCAAGGGTCCTGGGTAAACTCTGTCACTGCAAGGTTTTTTCTTACAAATAAGAACTCCACTCCCAAAGCCTTGTGAACAGACACAGTTTATAAATGCATCATTCCATCCTGTAAATGGCAAGTGTACTTGTAAGAAAAAAAATAAATAAATAAAAATATATTTTTTTTTATGACCTTATGCTACTACTCTTCCAAGCATCCTAGACTTGGTTATAGCATGGAGGTATTATTGAGAAGGAGATCACTCGGCAAAGCTACGCGCACGCAGCGCTATGCAAATGAACCAAGATCAAAGTTGCCGCAGCGCATAAAGAATGTTTGCGCGATGCCTTTGAAGTCCCATGTGTCTGTCTCTTATACACATCTAGATGTGTATAAGAGACAGTATGTACCCACATAACTGTCTTCTAATCGGATTAAAATCTGGCCGAATTTTGGCCGATATTGAAAAAAGTTTGGCCGAATTTGGCCGTGAGATGGCGTGTGTTTGGCCGTGAAGCCTGTCGACTATCTGGCAACCCTGTTGATGACTGAATATTCTGTGTCTTACTGGTAGATAGGGGTAATACTGGCGATGGTTGACTTACAGAAGAGTTTTTCACCAGACCTGAGACAAAGCCACTATATCCTGGAACAAGTTGTTTCTCTCTGTTGCAACCAATATGCATGTAACCAGACATAATACTCTTGAATGCACTTTGTTACACTGTTCAGTGTAGGCAGATTGAATACAGCTCCCTCAGAAATTTGGGCTTAGCACAACCTGAACTGGTGCCAGGGTCACAATCATATCCCCTTTCAAGGAGCATATTTTGCTTCGTTTGTAGACAGGAAGCGTCCAGAGCTCAAACCCGGGTTTTACCACTTGTACCTTGATTCCACCAGCATTGTTCAACACAGTTTAAACCCAAGTTTAAAGCCAGCAAACTAGGAGAAAATGCTCCGGACGCTAACTGTTGCGCTCATGAGAGTGGATATGGCCAAGATCCTGGCATCAGTCGTGTTGTGCCAAAAACTGTCTGAGGGAGCTGCATTCATTTTGCCTGCGCTAAACTGTAGAGTCCATCTGAAAGTATTATATAGCTGGTTACTGGCACGTGCAGTTGGGAGTGTAGAGAAACAACTTGTTCCAGGATTTGGTGGTTTTGTCTCAAGTACTGGTGAAAAAGTTACCCCTATCAACCAGCCATTCACAAACTTTTTTGTCATCATGGAACCACGGAAGCAGTCAGAGGAAACCACTATCCATGGAAATTTGACAGGAGTATGTTCTCAACACTGTTGCGGTTGGTGGCTGCATGGAAGCCCTCACCCTAATTCCCTAGCAGAGACCCCCTATGTCCGAACTAACTTCAAATGATTTTAAAATATTCTGGTGTCGTTTAAACATGTTCCCTTCAAATATCACCCACTCACCTTCAATTTATTCTTTCAAAAAGACTTACAAGGCTCACTTCTTCCCCCTTAATTGATTTATGGCCTTGTCTGATTACTATTTAGGTTTTTCTGCTTTTGAAAAGCCGCACCCCCTTATTTGAGGTGGCGCCGTCAACTTAGCAGTGCACGGTAGGGGAGCCGCAGGCTTATCCTCGGTGGAAGCTACCGGAGCCCAGCAAACTGACGCCGAGGTACCTGCGTGTACACGGTAGTGATGGCGGCGTCATCTCAAAAGCGGGGGCGCGGGTATGCCATTTTCGTGATTTCTGAAGAGGAAATGGAGGAAAAAAGAATGAAAAAGGAAGGAAAAAAAAGTGGAATTGGGGAGGAAAAGGGTTACGAAATGATGATTATGATTATTAATGCCTGACTCTGGGTGTGTTCTTTTGTGTCTTGTTTAACATTATTATTTTGTTGTTGTTGTTTATTATTATTGTTATGATGATTGTTATTATCATTATTAATAATATTTTTATTTTTTTTTTTTATTTTTTTCCAGGACCACAATGAAAAACATTTCTTTAAAATGATTGTGTCATCCTGGCTAAAGATATTAGTAAATAAATAAATAAATAAATAAATTTGTCTTATTTAACCCTAAGGCATAAGAAGTGAATGGTCACTACCAGTAAGGTAGAGCACTTGAGGAAATTTGACGTGGGTGATCATGTTGGAGTTAAAAACAATAGAGATGAGTTAATTAAGTAAATGGACGTGTAAGTAAGAGGTTGGGTCCTCTACACGCTATTGTCATGCCAACCATCTGCTGGCTAGTGTTCCTGTCAATGACGTAAGTGGGTATACTCCAAGGGAAGTTCATGAGAAGCAGTGGGATCCACATGTGGTAACACACCCTGTGCCTTTGCCAACGCAAACTTCCACACTCTCAGAAACTCCAATGGTGGTCGAAAACCCCGGAGTGAGTGAACCGGTCATATAGTCCTATAAGCTCAAAAACCCCTATTGCGAAGAGGCCCCAGACCGTCTGAATTTATAGTTCAAAGTTAGTTGGGGGAGAATGTAGTGTACTGCACTCTCAATTAATTCCTAACAACACTACTCTAAAAAAATTGGTTACTTATTTTTTGTAAGATAATTATATAGGTCAAATGTTATACCAATAATCAATTTTCATTGAACGTTCAAAATGGCCGGTAATATGGCCGCCAAATGTATTGCTAAGTCAATGTTTTGTATATAAAACAATGCTTACTGTATACATTTGATTTTATGTGATTCTCAGTTAATAAATTACGGTATACATTAAATTAATGATTTTTTTTGTAAATCCAATATGGCCACCAAAATGGCCGCCAAATGTATTGGGAAATCAAGGTTTTGTATAGAACTTAAACACTGCTTACTATTATACATTTAGAGGTTCACCTGATTTATATTGATTTTTAGTTAATAAATTATACAAATTAATGATTTTCATTGAAAATCCAAGATGGCCACCAAAATGGCTGCCGATATGTTTTGGGAAGTCAGTGTTTTCTATTGGGAGCATAAACACTGCTTACTGTGTAAATTTAAAGGTTTCACTTGATTTAATATGATTTTTAGTTATTAAAATATACAAATTAATTATTTTCATTCAATATCCAAGATGGCCCCCAATATGTAAATGCGAAGTCAATATTTTTGTATTAAGAACATAAACACTGCTTACTATACATTTAAAGGTTTATTTTATTTTATATGATTTTTAATCAATTTATTGTAAAAACTAATGATTTTCGTTGAAAATCCAAGATGGCCGCCAAAATGGCCCTCAAATAACCCTATGGGCCATTTTTAGTTCCTATGCATGTAATGCAATAGGAACTATTGTAATCACTCTTGCTATTTCCTATGTTTTTTATTGTGTGTAGTGTGTATGTGTGTGTGTAGACATTTATGCAAATGCGCATGCGTCAAAGAAAAGTTTTCCGACATTTTGTTTTACATCGCGATGCGAAGATCGATGTGAAGTTTCTGCATAGTGCAGTCAGGGCTCACGCTAACCGACCGGAATGTCGGCATGGATGAAACTATTTTGGTTTTACGGCAAAAAAATCATCTGCTGTAGGCATAGATATTTTGAAGAAGGCCTAAAATAAAACTAAAATGTTTTAATACTTGCTGAAATACATCGTTTCTTCATTTAGATCTCCATTTTTCACTTAGTCCATGCGACGTGTTTTTC
>NW_022710104.1:63988-69866 GCF_011630105.1 Anneissia japonica | reverse complement strand
TTATAGGGTAATACGCCCGCGCGCGATCCAAAAGCGGGGAACACATAGGTTTGTCGCGTCAAAGGGATCTGTTGCCGAGTGATCTCCTTCTCAATAATACCTCCATGGTTTTAACAAGGTAATTCAACAAAAGGACGCACATCTCGGGACATAGATGTGTATAAGAGACAGATCTCTATGGTATAAGTGCATGTCGTTGGCAAGTTGTTGCTAACGAAAAAATGTGAATTATAGGGTAATACGCCCGCGCGCGATCCAAAAGCGGGGAACACATAGGTTTGTCGCGTCAAAGGGATCTGTTGCCGAGTGATCTCCTTCTCAATAATACCTCCATGTTTATACCATGAGTGAAGTTTGTGTCTCTTCGTGAAAACGGTACGCGCTGTACGCACGCGTTGTTAAGGCACAAACTTGCACAAACTGTATTTTAGCATATGTGATATAAATTATAGTTTGAAGTTCACCAAAAAGGAACTTTAAGAATTGTTTATTTTTGCTACAGCCCAGACACATTTTCTTTTTAACAACAATTTTTATGATCAAATCGATGGCGTGTCGATGGGCTCCCCATTAGCTCCAGTCCTAGCCAATTTTTTCATGGCACATCATGAACAAAAATGGATAGAAAACACCATAGCGAGACCTTTGTTTAATCGCCGTTATGTAGACGATATTTTCTGTCTTTTTTCATCTAAACATAATGATATTTCATTCTTTAATTTCATTAATAGACAGCACCAAAACATCAAGTTTAAAATGGAAGTAGAAGAACAGCACCGTCTACCTTTCCATGACATACTCGTGGATAAAAGTGGTCCATTCTCCCTGAAAACATCCCCAAGAAAACGTTTACTGGCCATCTCACAAATTTCCATAGTTTCACATTGGCTGCGCTGCCTACAAACAAGGATTAATTCGCACCCTTATTGATAGTCTAAAAAATTAACAGCACATGGTTTGGCTTTCACAATGATTTTAGGGAACTAATAACGATTTTAGGAAAAAATATGTACCAACAAAATCCTATAAATAAAATTATAAAGAGTTATTTGAACAAAATTGAGTTAATCCCATCCCCTGAATTCACCCCCACTGGCTAAAACTGAACCTGTGTATTAATACACATTACCGTTTTTGGCATCGGCCACTAATATCAAACGTAAAATTAAATGGCTATCAAAAAAATTTTGCAAAAATGTAAACATTGTTATGGTTTTCAAATCTTACAAAATTAGCAATCTGTTTAGCATGAAAGACCTTGTCCCGTTCTCGTGTCGTTTATAAATTTGTTTGTGCCGGATGTAAGTTCGTGTATATTGGCGAAACCTGCCGACATTTATCAACACGAGTCCGTGAACATTTGGTCCGTGACAGGGCCTCTCATATTTTTCAACATTTGCAGAGCTCTGGATCCTGTCGACAACTTTCTGATGAAAGTTGCTTTCTCTGCGAATACACCCTATCAACTGAAACTAAAAGAAGCTTTTTATGTGAATTGGGAAAAACCTTCCCTAAACAAACAATTGACGCACTTAAATATCACGCTTTCTAAAGTTTTGAATACTCTGTTTTGTCAGCTGTTAGGATAAGTGTATCATGTAATTTACATGTACGGTGAAAGTAGTTATAAATAACGTGAACCTAACGCCCTAGCTTCATACTGATAATGGAAATTGGTTTTCCGAAACATGTCTGTGTAATTGTGTAATGCGCACACAAGATGGAAGAAGAATTAAACACCATGAGAAGAAAACTTATATCGTTTGTTCTCTTTATTAAATGTCTGGCAATAATAATCTCTATATAATATATATATAGGCCTATATATATAATATATATAGGCCTATATAAAATGATATGATAGAGATAAACTCTAAATAGTCTTGTGGTACTTATGTATATATAATTTATAAATGCTAATAAACAGGAATCGATGAGTGTGAAAAAATAGGTGCCCCAAACAACCGGGATTCGAACCTGGAACCTTCTGCTGTCTGCATGTGCCTTAACCAACTAGGCCACTGAGGCTTTGTTGGGAATTCAAATACGATTAAAACACCTAATACTTTAACACTCATGCGCATTGCATAATATTTGACAGTACTGTACTAGTCATTGGTGCATGGCTGCTAACATATCAATATGCTGTCTTTTCAATTTATATGAAGAATTTTATTATAAATTTTATGTCGTTTTTCCCTCTTGCATTTTCTCATATTGTACTATATTTTTAAATTTTCTTTTTACATGGACCTTTAATTTAAAAATTTTATAAGTGCAATTTTAATAATTCACAGGTTTTTTTTAATTTTCCGATTAGGTCTACATTTTGCCATTTTTTCTCCCCCTTTTTTGATGTAAGTTCAAGTTGTTTTTTCGGTGTTTTTTGGACCCCCAATGAAATTATATATTTTACTTTCTTGGGATATCCATTTTACCTGAGTCTTACTGTTGCACAGTTTTTGTTGGCTTGTATATATTTGACTAAATAATAAACAAACTCAATCAATCAATCTATTAATCATGCTAATTTTTATTAGACAGAAGGTTACCGTACAATGTAATAAATAACCTAACACCACATCAAAATGAGCATTTTCTACAATAATAAGAACTAATAAAATATTTTAGATTAAGAAGCAAGTTTTAAATCAAACAGTTAATAATTATACCAGTAATTATGAATATTTGTTGGAGTATGATTAACAAGTGCAATTGACCCATCTGAGCTGATTAAGACTATTAAATGCTCTATGTACAATGATAGATTGTTCAGTTAATATACTTCCTTTCATGTTGACATACAAGTTTACAATAACTGATAATGTTCAATAAGTAGGCCTATTATGGTAGTTCTATACGTGCATCTACAGGTTCTATTGTGAGCAGGGTATTTTCATGCACATAAGCTGGCCTTGTTCAGCTTCGGCGAGCGATATTGGCATATTAACATTAACATGTATATAACACATTTCTATAATACACATTACATAATTACTTTACATGACTAATTTTTGTTTTCTTTTTTTTTCATATAACTTTCAAAGTTCGTCTTCCAGTCTACAGACACGTACATTTAACATTGATGACTGCTTTTTATCTATATATATATATAAATATTGTTCGTAAATCAACTCCAAATAAATTTAAAAGTATAAGATTGGTGTGCGGGGGTTCCATGTTAGAAGAATCCACATCCGGGAGGCAAATTTGTTTCAATGAGCTATTAACGGCGCTATATATTAATTAATCTATCTAGCGTAAGCCATTTATCCAAGTTCATCGTAAATGATGTATATAGGCCTCTATATATAATAAGCTTTATTTTAACACAGAAAAACTTATTTCAACTAGAGTTGTTCCTGTATATAACCATATACATCGTGAAGAATTTAAATCCGATTTAAGCATTGAAATTCGGTACAGTATTATCAGTGGCGTCGAGAGGGGGTCTACTGGGGGCCCGGAGCAAGATGAAAAATTTTCGGGTTAAGAACAAAATCTCCATAGGGCCCGAGCCCAAGCCAGGATGAAAACTTTTGTTGTCAGAACAAACTCTACATTATGGTTTTATGGGCGTCTTTCTCAGTCTTTCTGTATTTTTATTACTAGATGAATAATCCCCCAGGGGAATAGTCCACCCAATGCTCTCCCGTTCCAAACCAGATGCCCCCACTCAATCCATAGGAGCTTTACCGTCATGAAATCTGTCTGTGGTCATCACAGATCCAGGAGACTTAATTGGGGGGGCGGCCGGGGGGGGGCCCCAAGGGAGGGGGGGAGGGGAGCATGTGAGGTGTTGCCCCGGGGCCCTTACTGACGCCACTGAGTATTAGTATCTATAAACAATCAATCAAGCAATTTTTACAAATAACAAAATCATCAAACATTGTCAAGTCCATTAATACATAAAGAAAAGAAATTACACTACTATATCCTATCACCCACTTCCTAATTTCCAAATAAATTAATAAAAAAAGGGTACTAAGACCAGCAGTATCGATTATAGGCCATCCCCTCCCCCAAGCTACTGTATGGGCCTGCTTATTGAGATCTCTTGATCGTGTCCACTACTCTGTGGTGGCGGTAGAATTGGCGTTAAACCAGGGCTGCGACAAGGACGCTTCTCAATTCAATTCAATTCAACAAAATATTTATATTTTTCCAAAGGCACTAGAAAATACAAAATTGTAAATACAAAAAGTACAAAGAAGAAGGCCAGGACTCGAGAAGTTGTTTGCAAAAACAAACATCTTGTGTTGGGCAGGCCTGAAAAAAAAGGGAGAAAAAACAGCTCAATATATAACAGCACGACGAATTTCAACCACAGAAAAATTTAATAATTTGAGATTATGTGTTTTTTCAGTTTATTAGAAAAAGCTCTGGCAGAGACAGCATTGGTAATTGAGAATGGTAGATTGTTCCTAATAGAGGGGCCCGTATATCTAACGTTGTGTTGGAAATAGTTTGTGTTGTGATTAGGGATGTGAATATCAGTTCTAGATCTCCCATGAACCCCAAACGTTTTCTTTTTCTCTTTCGTGGGGGCAACCCACTTTTATTCATTCTTCTTTTTCAATGTCATTTTCATTTATTTGTACATAGTTTATTAGTTTTTTTTTAAATAATCATGTATAAAAATAAAAGTATAGGTGAAACAGTGTTTGATATTTCAACAATTTTAAAAAGACCTTAAGAAATAAAAATTATATAAAATCTCATATTGTTATTTATTTATTTATTTTTTGACTTATGACAATTCTTAGATATTTGGTTGGCGTAGCAAATGGGTAAGTTTAAGTAAGAGAGGTCCAGATTATTATAAATAAAAACAGTAAATAAGCCCTTAAAGTAAATGAAATCAGAAAATATCAATAATTAATAGTCTTAAATTTCTACAGAATACTATACATACAAGTAGGTGCATGTCACCTACGAAAATTCATATATAATATGAATGTCATAGACGATCAATTTGGATCGAAGGTCTAATGTCTGTCCAACAATGTACACAACAAAAAGAATTACAAACTTTTAAATTTAACAAATAAGTAAATCTTTATTTCTTAAAATAATAGGTTTTCTTTTTAAACAACAACACAATACAAACAATACAAACATAGACAACATTAAATATTAAATATCAAATTCGCAACCAATGCTTTTAATTCTAATCATAACATTACTTAGCAATAATTAATTTATAATGAAATATTGGCTATCCAAATCTTAAAGATTGTCTTCGTGTATAGCCATAGCAAATAACTACCAGTTTAATTAATATATTATAACATTATTGGAGTAAATAGTAATGACGAATACTACGTCTCTATTTAATCACTGTTCCCGCTTAAACACGTCTGTCTTGATAATGCGTTGAATATCCACCATCATTCTTGATAGGTATAACTGATTACGATACTCTACGCTTCATCATTGTTTTCTACTTGAAAAATTCCATAGAATAGCACAGTAGCTCCCAAATATTAGGTTGAAAGTTAGGTGACACTGTATTAAAGCAAACATGCATAAAACGAGTATGTCTTATAAATAATCACGTTATATAGGCCTATATGCACATGCAGCACATATGCATATAAACACACGTCATATGTACACATATATTATATGTGTATAAATACACACATATATCTGTATACATATGTATATACATACAATTATACTCACATAATACACATATTACATATTGTACCTATATATCAACAGTAGGTTTAAAGATTATAATTTAATTATCCATACATTCACATTTACTGATATTTATATTACAATCAACTTTAAACATCCGTAAGCATAACAATACTTTCAATTACTGTTTAAATACTCACAATGTCCACTACCGTACTGTAGGTTAACATAG
>NW_022710104.1:53613-63933 GCF_011630105.1 Anneissia japonica | reverse complement strand
GCGCTAGTCATTTTATATGACCGGCTGGCAACGGATTTACGCTTTATGCAAATTTAGTAACAATACACTCACCTTTTTGTCAATGACTAACAACTTGTTATTCACTAAGTGGATTAGCATATTATTTAAATATTAGGCAACACGCATATGGTAGGGAAAAATATAAGTTCTAATGTGACAGTGCATGGCAACATTCAATATATTTGTGAATGATTGAGCAGCTTGTTTTTAACAGTCGCCCATTTCTTCTCAGCATTATTTAAGTTACACGAATATTCGTTTGTTATTAAATTCAGAAGTTCAACATTGAATAAATTCCAAATAACCTTTGATTCTTGATTTTCTTTTTCTTTTTCTTTTTTTGTCGATATTTTAGTTAAACAAGCTTTGTAAATACAAAACGTAAACAGAGACGTAGTTCATTTACCATTTTGTTGTTTGTCCCTCCAACGATACAAAACCAGCTTGGAAAAACTTTTCTTATGTTTTCGTCAATAGAAATGCATTCAAGAATCACTGTATTGAATTTTTCCCAAGCTGGTTGGATTGCTCTACACTGGAACAACATATGTTTATCTGTCTCAATTTCTATATGACATCTGTCACACACATCTGTAGGGGCTAAATTCCAGATTGTTAACCGTTTTTACAGGCAAGAATACGATGCAGGTGTTTAAAGTTAAATTGTGCAACCTTTATGATGTGTTTTACACTAGATACTTTTTTATACCATATGTCTTCCCAATTAAGATCTTCATTGCTAAACTCCATCTCCCATTTTGATTGAGATATTGGGGATATAGAGATAATATTAATAAAATGCATATACAAAAATGATGATATGTGCTTCTTATCAAATATGGATTCTAAGTTAACTTGGGTTTCATCGTTTTCTGTTTTATTTCTTGCAATCATTTCTTTCCAGTCAGATGGAATTGCATTTATTAGCGCAAAATATTCAATTAACCCATATTGTTTTTTTGAAAGTATGGGAACTAATTCCACTGGTGTAATTAGCCTGTTATTTATTACTATATCTTTTATTGTTTTGTAACCGGAGTTTAACCAAACTTTGAAGTACATTGATTTGTCAACAGTTGTTATACATTAGTTTTCCCATAATTGATGTGATTTTACTATTATTTTTATAATTATTATTTTTCCAAAAAATGAGAGATTTCTTTTTTGCCATAATTTTAAAATATTTTCTAAGTGGACAATTTTATCGCACCAGTTTTTTTTTCTCACACATTTGCTTATTATACCCTACATATATACCTAAGAATTTTACGGGTTCTTTGGTCCTCGATGTCATAAGGGGTTGCTGTTTTACCTTTATATGCACTAATCCACATTTCTTTCATTTTTCCTTTGTTTAACTTTAAACCTGATATATTGCAAAAAGATTCAATTTCTTCCCAAAAAAATTTTCAACTAATTTCGTCTTGCGAGAAAATGACTGTGTCATCAGCAAGTTGGCGGGCGATTTTCACAGTGCTCTCATTATGCCTAACATCAGTATTTGGTTATTGGATTCCTTTACATAAAGGATTATCTCTTATATTATTGGCCATTAGTTCTACCACTAATACGAATAAAACAGCGGATAAAGGGCATCCCTCTCGAACCCCACATTCCATGTAAAAGCTTTCTGATATCCAGTCATTATTTGATACAACACATTCTGTGTCTGTGTATACCGTTTTTATCCAATTAATAAATGTTTAACCAAAACCAAATTTGTGTAGAATTTTAAACATAAGGTTCCTATCAATAGAGTCAAATGCTTTGGCAAAATCTAGAAAAACCATTGCTCCAAATTTGTTGTTATTATTTGTGTATGAAAGTATATCTTCAACCAAACGAATATTTTCTCCTCCAAACCTTCCATTAATATAGCCTTTTTGATCAGAATGTATACAAGAACCAATTACTTTGTGCACTCGATTAGAGAGGGCTTGAGCCATAATTTTGTAATCTACATTTAGCAAGGTAATAGATCTCCAGTTTTCTAATTTTTCTCTGTTTCAACTCTTAAATAATAAATTTATTATTCCTCTTCTTTGTGTATTAGAAAGTCTATTATTATTGTAATTACAATTTAGGGATTCACATACAATGTCTTTAACATATTCCCAAAAGTTTCTATAAAATTCCATGCTCAGGCCGTCAGTTCCTGGGCTTTTATTAAGTTTCAATTTAAAAACAGCATTTGTGAGTTCATTGACTGGTAATAGACCCTCACATTCACTACTTTCTTCGTGTGATAGTGCTTTCACATCTCTTCAAATACTCATTGATTTTTTCATTAGGAATATCTTTGACTAAGTATAAAAGTTTGTAATAGTTAACCTGTTCTTTTAAAATTTCATCTTTATCACACGTGCGTTTTCCATTCATTTTTAATAATGAAGTGATATGCTTTCTTTTTGCATTGTATTTTTTCTAGACCTATAAAAATGTATTGTTTTTTTCTCATTTTTCAAACCATTCGATTTTAGATCGTATTTTGGCGCCTTCAGCTTCTCTTGTGTATATATCATTAAATTCTTTTATTTTATGTTTTAATTTGTTATCTGTTCCTTGGTTGTAAGAAGCATCCAAACTATTAGTGAGTTCGATAACTTCTTTAATTATTTTTTCTTTATTGATATTTCTTTTCCTTTTCTTTTCTGTACAGTATTTACATGAGTATTCCTTTATTTTTACCTTCATGTATTCCCATAAAAGTTCTAGGCTCAAATTATTATTTTATTTTATTTTTTGTATTTTCAATTATTTTAATAATATTTGTAGCGTATTCTTCGTCATTTAAGATGCTGTTATTAATCTTCCATATTCCTGGCCCTCTTTCGGGTTGATCGTTTAAAATTTTAGGAGATATAGCTTGGTGGTCAGAAAATATGGAAGGTCTAATGTCTGTAGAAATAATATCACCATTTCTATTATAGAGAGACGCACCAGAAGTCTAAATCTCCTGTACTTTGTATTTTGGCGCTTCCATGTGAACTGTGTTATATCCCTATGGCATTGCCTCCATATGTCGGTTCATTTATGTTTTACCATACATTTTTTTAGGACCAATGGTGAGCTATCATAACTATTTATGCTATTTCTTTGGTCTATTTTATAGTCAAGTATGGAATTCATATCTCCTCCACATACTATGTATCATTATTTATATCACACATAATATCAATCCTTTTTTTCTAGTTTCTAAATCGCTCTTTCCTTGTAATTATTTGGAGCGTATACATTTATCAAATTGAAAATTTTGTTGTTATAGTTGAATCTTAGCATGGGGATTCTACCCTCCTCATCTATGTATTTACAGTTAATATCATTTATATCAAATCCTGCTTTACGCCTCTACTATTTGTTGAACCGAAACTATGATATATTTCACCTTTCCACAACATCTTTATACAATTTACACTATTTTTATCAAAATGTGTTTCTTGTAAAAAAACTATATCTACCCTTTGTTCATCAAACCATTTGAACTTTTCTTTTCTTGTAATTATCCCTTAGACCTCTAATATTTAATGAAATTAAATGCAGGTAATTATTTTTTGGTTTTCTTTTCATTTTGTTTGTTTATATATATATATATATATATATATATATATATTTATTTATTTTAAATAATGTAATACAGAATAATGTTATAACACAGTTGACATGACATAGACGGATGTCTAACTCACGGAATCGGATTTCTTTCCTTTCTTTTCTGTATTCTTTTCTCCACTTTCAGTTAGCTTCTTTCTTTTATTTGCAGCTGTTACAGCATCTGTGATGGTACTATCATCTGGTTTTCCTGAAGTAGTAAAGTCAGTAATAAGTACTATGAGCTACTTCAAAAAAGATCTTCAAATTACTTTTGCAGGTCTTCGAATGAAAAATTACAGGTCGCTGTTTAGTCTCAATATGTTGATAATGACTACTATTTGTCTCAATAGCTCGAATTTGTTATCCAAGATCACAAAAAATATTGAAATTTATAAGCTGATTTTTTACAATGTACGTATACATTGGGCGCACGAGAAGGTTGAAGCAGGTAATGCATGTTTATTGATGTCATAGTGGTTCTATTCGGCTATTCTAGTTGGGGTTCTCATGTGTAAAGTAGAGAGGCTGTGTTTCGGACACTGGTCTTCAACCCAAATATATCATTCTTGGATTAACCGAGGTCATCAGATTCAGAGTGATAATCAGTTGATGTACATTTCGTCTTCACTGAAGTTGCGTACAGTGATAATGCTATAACTCTGCTGCTTCGACCTCGTGTGTATCACTTTCCTTACCATTTGTCACTGGCATCTGTGTACAGTAACGCTTTATATACCTTGATTGTTTACCAAAATAAAAAGAAATAATAGTGAGAGAAATAATAATTAATAAGATGAAACCACCAGCAATACTCCATGTTACAAAGCCAACTCTCATATTGTTACTTGAATTTGCGGTGTTTCGAGTGGTCGGCATGTCTGTAGGTTCGGTATTTCCATTGATTATGTCTGTATATTTGGTATGTGTAGTGATATTCAGGTTGCCCTGTCCTGTCCCAACAGCATTTTGAGTCTGGCATTTCAATATTAACACATCATCCACAGCAAAGATATCAATCACAGCAACGAAATCCATCAACGTAACGTCTCTACTTGTGCTGTTCAATACCTTACATTTTTCAATTTCTTTCTCACATATAATCCATTGAAAGAAAGTGATTTCGGGATATGATTCTACTTCACATCTAAACTGCTCACTGTCCATTAGTTTGACGATCTTTACATGGGGTTTCTTCAATAGAGGTGTGGAGCAGTTGACCGGTTGTAGCATCTTGGATTGATGTGCAACGCACCAGAATTGCCAACCATCTAAATCATCAGTGATGTTCACTAGATAATTGGCATTTACTCCAGCTACAGCATGCGACTGCTCTTCAATAACAGAATACACTGGAATTAGATCATTTTTGTGGTGAACAGATTTCATGATTGTGATGTTGACGAAAACATGTTTTCCAATGTGAGCTCTGCAAGATACATTAAGTTGTTGAGTTTGTTCTCTTGTCTTTTCCATCTGATGATTGCTTCCGTATGGAGTTGGTATATTGTATGTAAACAACAGTTGGCAGTTGACAGAAGGATTTCCATTCAGATACTTTACTGCCAATATTATTTGACGTTCGATTATATTTTCAGCAAAAATAACCTGGCAAGTGTACACACCATCATCCGCTGACAACACGTTTCTTATTTGTAGGTTGTATGTTGTGGTTTTCATGCTTGAGATTAGGACTGTTGTGTATGAAAGTGTGTATTTATTTACGGTTAGGTCTTCTTCCACAACTTTTTGATTAGTATTTAAAATATTGTCATTAAAATACCAATTTAAAGTTGCTTTATCATCAGATGTAACAATGCACTTGAGGGTGACAGAAGATCCTTCATCTGCCATAATTCGTTGTTGCTCAACGGTCACATCTCCTGTGACAAATGTTAAAATAAAACCGATTAGAAATATCGTCCAGTTTCCTGTTTTATTGATTTTATTCTTCATTTTGAAATACTCTGATTAACATCCACCTTTGATTTCACCCAAATGGACCTTTAATTTCTATAACAAAAAAAAGAGACAGAAAAGTTTTAGAATTAAAACATAATCCTAGCGTTGATCGTTTTCTATGTTATAAAACAGATTACTTGGTGATGCACAACTGCTTGTAATATTGTTTCTTTGGCAATGTAATTCACCAAATGTGGGTGGGGTTGGGGAAGCTCTCCGAGCCATTCATTCATTATTTATTTAGCCTTATTTGCAGGGCAGCAAGTAGGACTCGATTAGGCCAACAAAAGTACACATACAAACCAAATTAAAAACTCATTTTTTATCCCAAATGTTGAATTTATTTATTTATTAAATTTTCTTAATACTGGATGGCACGCTCAATGCAAAGGTACTGGTTTTCGTTATGGTTAGTTACAGTAAAAACATAAACAATATAAAAGAGATTGGAAAATAAAACAAAAGGACCGATCTCTTCATCTATTATTTAGAGTTTGCCAGTTCAATAAGCTTAAAATATCGTTAATTGCGTTCTAATATCAAGAAAAAAGTATAAAGATAGGACAATTGACACCAATCCTTTTAGACACTTTTGAAGATAAGCTTTCAATGTGTTTACTTCATGTAATCCGCGGGTCAAAAGTAAAAGTAAAAGTATTTAAAATAATCAACTCTTTTAATTTTATTTTCATAGCTCACAGCAAGATTGTTAAATTTAATAGAAATATTCTGTGTTGTTCAAAAAATCATAAATTTAGCCTTTTTAATGTTGAGTGTCAGATTATTTTCTTTAAACCAATTAACAATTTTGTCAAGATTATGTTTTAATTCATTTTGAAGTGTTATTGGGTCTGATGAACTACATAACAGAGTAGTGTCATCAGCGTACATAACAGATTTACATGACACGCTGTTAGGAAGTGAGTTTACATAAATTATAAAAACTAGTGGTCCCAGTATGGATCCTTGTGGGATACCAATACAAATATTGTTACAATCTGATTTATCAGAATTAATACAACTTGTGACCGATTACAGCCCAGAGAGTACACTGTAGGTAGTTTTCAGCTCTTCACATGCGTGAGTGTCGAATTATTAAGATGATCCCCAAGTCATTCACCAACCACTACAGGATGGCATGTTATATTATCTCTCAACAGAAGATTGTTTGTTCAATCTGGTTAATTTAGGTAGTCATTTAATTTAATGTACAACCTTATATTAATATTATTTTCTCATAATGATATTTATAAAATGTTCAACTTTTAATAATTAAGTACTTCAATGCTATGAAGGTAGGCTAGGCTAGCCTATGCCCTATGTCTTGTCTAGGCCTGGCCTAGGCCAAGCCAAGGTAGCCTAGCTAGCCTAGCCTAGCCTAAGCAAGATTTATTGCCATTGGGGGTGAGTAACTTGAGACCTAAAGATTTAACAGATGCATTGGTTTGATTGATTTCTGGGCCCTTTGTTAAATATTAGAATGCCGACGTTATAACCAGGCTCATCTGTCCCTGTTAGTGTTATAAGTCGATTTTGCAGCATGGGTGATTTTTTTAATTTTAGTATTCAACAATAATTTGAGAGGGGAGCTCAAACAGCAATGCTACAGAAAATATGAAATTGCAAATCAACCTTCAAAATTAATTGTCGCTAATAAATATTTTTAAACAAAATTTTTTCCTGTCTGTGGACTAGTAAAATATTCTGTGGACTAGTAAAATCTCTAGTAAACTAGCCCAGTGGGTTAAGTTAGGGCAAGTTAGGGCAAGCCCTGGATAATGACGTCAAAATATTGTATATAGGCCTACATGGAGGCTTCATGATCAAAAGTTCTTGCCAGGATTTTGGTGTTTTGGTCCCTGGCGCGGCTGGGCTGCTGGGCCGCGGTTTGGTGCCTGGAATCGTAAATAGGCCGTGAAGTAAAAAGTTTGCGGAACGCTGCCATAGACTATGACATCGTTCCGCAACCTGGGTCGCGACCTAATGTTTGGGTCGCGGAAAAATGTTGATGGGTCGCATAACCTCTTCATATCGTGAAAACTTTACTTATTACGAACGAGGACAAAGTAAATCAATTTACAGTAAACGAAAGTGCACTTAAAGTGTGGCATGTGCGTCAATTTACTTTTGTAGCGTTATCAAAGTTGTTATGTTAAAAAATGCACTATCAAAACATTTGTACTTCAGGTATGACAACCTGAAAGTGTTAGTTTTGTTCATTTCAACTGTGTTTCGCTTTGAAAATGTTTCAAAATGTGTCTATGTCTTCGCATAACCCATAGACTTCTGGCAGCAAATCTAGGATTTTATGTATAGCAAAATGTCTGTAAATCATTAATTTTTTACAAACCTTTAACGTATTTGAAGATTTAATAACTTAGGTGGTTTTGCTAAATTAGTAATTCAAAGTTATATTTTTAATTTTTATGGGTATTAAATTGGTTTGTGGGTGATAATATCTTTTGCCAATAGAAGCAAGTGGGTAGTATCTTCTATAAGATAGTATAATACATACTGCAAGTATCGAAATGCACGCCATCGTGTCGGGATTCAATATTTCGACATTTAATTATGTCATCATCAAAAACTTCATGGCGCCGAGAGGCCGGCGGGGCCCAGGCCAAGCAGGGGGCCCAGGATAACTACAGTAGGTGAAAAATAATAAAATCAAATAAACAAATAAAAATTATCAAACGTACATTCATCCAGTATCATTCATGTGTTTTTCCCACGAATTGTAAATAAAGCTGACCGTTTATCGATGAAAGCTCGTAATTAATCGCTTTTAATTCTTTTTCATAAATGATTTACTACTCTAGAGTTCATGTTTACAATGTATCAAATATTAAATTCTTTACGTTTTCTAATTAATAATTATTAAAGGCTTTGACCCTGGACCTGGACAACGTCAATATTATAGCCAATGCACATCATAAGATGATTTTTTTGTAGGCCTATGTTTTGTGTATATTGAGTTAGGATAATGTATTGGTACTGTTAATAATGGAAAGTTGCTAGAACAAGTAGGCCTATAATACAGGAAAGAATGTTTGGATTTTCAAAAAAATCGTTTATTAAAAATAAATAACAGCATGCTGTACTTCAATTCAAAACCATTTTAATTACCGTATAGGCCCTTATTTCTTAATTTCCCTCTGAAAAACTGAAACGCCTTCAATTAAAGACTACTTTAAGAATATAAATAGTGATTTTGCATGTATTTGCTTGCTCCATATTGAATTCCGATTGTGTTCTAAGACGTTGATGTTTATATTTTTGTAATGAATATTTGGCCGGGTAGAACAAGCGCATGACTTGACGTGTTGCTCCAAAAAATTGGAATCAGTAAAATCATTCAGTAATGCATTCTAAACACTTGGAATAAACCATTTAAGCCAATGTACCATTGTTTTGGGAGACCCAGCTAAAAATGTTTTCTTCAAATAATACATTGCAATATAGTGACTTTAATGCAGTTATTTTTAAATAATAAATAGTGATGATGATATGAATGTCCATCAAAATAATACACAACATAAAATGATGTTTTCTGTATAGGCCTAGTGCTCTTTTCAATAGACCTATACTTATAGTTTTAGTTGGATGTTTTTATCAATAGTGTAATGGAGATTTAGATAAAATGAGTGCAGCACTTCATGTTTGAATACCAGAATACCAAGAAATGGTTTATTAAGAATCAGTAACAGCATACATTAACAAGTAAATCCATTCTAAAGCATAGAAAAAAACGATCTTTTATGTTTACTGTATCATTTCCTAAATTTCCTTCCAAATAGTGATTTTTAAGACACTTTTAGTGCCGGTCTTATTTAGTGGGATTATAATTAGAGACCAAAGCTGCAAAAGACCACCAAAAAAACGGTCCCGAAAGTGGTCTTTAATTGGAGGGAGACCTGTATTACGAAATACCCTATTAGCCAGACCAGGTTTTGTATGCACATTGAGGTCCGGAGAATTTGACTTCAAGAATTGGTCCAAGAAACATTTTTGACATGGAAAAAATATGGCGAAAGGTCAAAAGGACAGGGTCAAATGTGATAGCCAAGGTACTTATATTTCGCAACCACATACCGAGTGAAGAATTATGTTCAGGGAGCATTAATTTGCTCCTACTAACAATTTGCTTTAAATGCCGTTTTTTACATTTGACACGTTTCAATGTAATAGCCATGGTCCTCATATCGCTGGCGGTAGGAGATTTAATTTAATCATCAATTGCGGTGTCAATTTGTTCGGAACAGTCATTCCTATTTGGTTTTAATAAAATAGTTGGCTAGAGAATGACCGGAAATGCCGTTTTAGACCTTGCCGATATTTCAATTGCTTAAAAAATTTGCGTTTTAAAAAAGTATTTTAGTGCATCGTATGTACTGTCGCATTTTGTAATAATCGTCGCACTTTGTAACAAATCTGTCACACTTTGTTATAACCTGTCGCACTTTGTAATAACTGTTGTCGCACTTTGTAATAATCAAGCTGTCGCATATGTAAATACCTGAAAGAATGAAAATGAATACGAAGCTGGTCATCATGGCTTTTTCTTTTCTTTTCTTTTTCTTTCTTTTTTTTTTTTTTTTTTTTTTGTAAAGCCATCCTAATTGAAATGTTTGGTGGCATGTAATAGGTAAATTGTAATGAGCCTAACCTAGCCAGTGCTGAAATATTATTTTTTTTGCTTTTAAATACGAATGGAAATTGAGTTTCAAAATGACTTACCCAAACCTGCTT
>NW_022710104.1:50725-52653 GCF_011630105.1 Anneissia japonica | reverse complement strand
CCATTGTCTATATTAGAACAGCGTTGGTACCGTGTACAATAGTGTTTTGCTGCAGTGACATCTCTCTGCTGGCGACTCGCTGCTGCTGGCGATGACTCACTGCTGGCGAATCGATCTGCGCATGTGTATAATATGGTATTTATTTCCGAAAACAATATGCCAGTCTACAACAAGCGTCGCCTAAATGTAATAATTAGCACGTTGAAATAGGCTAGTAAATAAGTTTAACTGGGTTCGTAAATAATATTGGCCTCAAAATATTGTGGCTGAGACATGAGCCGATTAAACGTGGAATATATAATTTTTAAATATAGGATCTGTAATCAAACACTTACCATTCACGAACCAGTTTTTTGTACTGACGTTTGATATCTTTTAGACTAGCAGTGCGACGAACGCCCAGAACATTGTGCGGGTCAGGAGTTGATTCATTTTTCCCACAATGATGGAGGACTAAAAATAAAACTAGGTATAAAGCTAAATGGAGTACGACTCGAATCATCGTGTACGTAAATAAGGCGAAATAGACCTACTATACATATTTATTGTAGAATTCGACATACTGGCCTGGCCTACTTTAGGAAAATACAAAAATGTATTTAAATCGTAGCAAAGAGTATAAATAGATTTAAAATTTCCCACACGAATAAAAATAGACGAGCGGGACAACGACATGTGGGTTTGATTTGAATGGTTATGGATGGGAATAAATAATGAGAAAATAATTATAACTCTTTGATGGGACTCACGAGTGTTGCCAAAGTGCGAGCCACCGAGTCATCCAACGAGCATGCACAGTGGCGTAGAAAAATATTTTTCATTGGGGGGGGATGATTGGCGTGTTAGCCAGTGTCGTAACAGGCGCGGCGGGGGTGGGGGCAGGGGGAAAACTGCCCCTCCCCTGACGGTTTTTACCGGGCTGACCAAGCCGTCGTACCGGGCTGGGTAATAAGAGAAAAGAAAGAGGGGAGAGGGAGGGAAAGAGAAAGAAGAAAAAAAGAAAAGGAAAGAAAAAGAAAAAGAGATGAGAAAAAAGACAAGAATCCTCTGAAAGTGCCTAAAATTCTCAAATTCTTTGCTCGTATTTATTGTTACGGTAGGCCAATTTCCTCTATAAATTGCACATTTTAGGGAGTTTTCATCAATTCCGACGAAATTACAATTAAAAACACAAAAGTGCATTTTTTAGGGCTTTTTTAGGATTATTCTTTTAAGTTATTTAAACACATAGGCCTAATAATAGTCCCAAACTCAAGAAAGACAAATTTAAGATCGTATTAACCTACAAGAAGGGCCTCAATATGTATTGATGGTGAATGAATATGTTTGTAATAAATAAAACCATGATGAAAATGCTTATATTTAGTTTCAAACGCACGTGTGTGGCCTACATTATAAATATGATAAGCCCTACTGTATGTCGTATTGTTTTCTATATGGGGAGTGGGGTGGGGTGGGGTAGGTATGGTAAATTACTAACCGGGAAAATAACTACCGTACCCACTCTGACCCAATACCCCTGTTACGCGCCTGGTGTTGGCGCCAATGTGTGCCCTTGTGCGGACAGGGGATGTGCCCCCCTCTGAAGCTGGAATTCTTGTTTTTGCAAAATAAATTGATGCAATTTGATATTATAGGCCTAATCAATAAATTCCTCATCAACAGATATATCCTTAAACATTCTTGGAATTGACATAATATTACTGATGTCGTACACACCCTTGAGTGTGAAATGTGGCTTTTTTGTAAGCACATCTAACATCTAAGGAAAGAAGAGCTTAGATTGGTACCGGTACCAGATAAAATAATTTTGTTATCAACATTAATAAATTATGCTAATTTTCATCTTTGTAAGCGCATAAGACAGTGCAAATTATTTCTGTGACAGTCTTTAAGTGTGTAAAACTCCTTTTTATCCCATACATATT
>NW_022710104.1:46333-49540 GCF_011630105.1 Anneissia japonica | reverse complement strand
TATATATATATAAATGAGATGTTCCAGATCATCTATGACGTAGAGTGCTCGATATATCAGATAGAGCTTAATAGAAATAAAACAATAGCAGATGAACTTGGTTACTTCATATCTTTAATCGCTACAAATTTGTTTCATATGACCACACAGGGTCACACTCATCAGGCGAATTGTAAAACATGAATGACACAATATCCCAGGGTTTATAACTTGAACCGAACCGCCCCTTGTCATCACGAGCGCCGATACACGGAAAGAATTTGCGTCACTTAACGCGAAAAAGGCCACCGGACCTGACGGAGTCAGCTCCAGTCTATTAAAAACATGCAGTAGCCAGCTTTGTAGCGTATTCACACTTATATTCAACTGGTCCTTGAGATCACATATAATTCCCGAATTGTTCAAAAAATCCATTATAATTCCAATTCCGAAAAAAGCATCAATAGAATCACTGAACGATTATCGCCCTATTGCGCTAACTTCCGTCATTATGAAGTGTCTCGAGCGACTCGTACTTGGACACCTGAAATCCGAAATCCCACTTGGTCTTGATCCATATCAATTCGCTTATCGTCAAAACCGATCAACTGAGGACGCGGTAATCTGCAGGCTTCATAGAGTGCTGCAACATCTCGAGAGAGATAGACGATATGTTCGAATGCTGTTTATTGGTTTCAGCTCTGCTTTTAATTCAGTCATCCCTTCCAGGCTTTTTCATAAGATGTTAGAACTAGGTATAAATATAAATACATGTAAATGGGCCTTTGACTTTCTTACTAAACGCCCACAAATTGTAAAGGTGGGTCAGTTTACTTCTGATACTATTACCTTAAGCATGGGCGTGCCTCAAGGGTGCGTGTTATCACCTTTCCTTTATTCACTTCATACTCACGACCTTGTCATAGATATAAATGATTGTTATATGGTTAAATTTGCCGATGATGCCACAATCTCCGGGCTGATACACGACAACAATGAAGCGATGTATCGTGGCCAAGTAATAGATTTTGTAAAGTGGTGCGACCAAAATGGTCTACTGCTAAACGTAAATAAGACCAAAGAAATGGTCATAGATTTTAGAATGCGCAAGAAATAACCCCTCTTACCATAAATGGCATTTCTGTGGAAATGGTAGATAAATTTAAGTTTTTGGGAATCTATTTAACTAACGATTTGAAATGGCGAGAAAATACAACTAAGTGCATTAAAAAGGCGCAACAGCGACTCTACTTCCTGAGGAGACTTAAGTCTTTCGGGGTCTGTAGAAATACTATGTCTATTTTTTACAAGTCCGTTATTGAGAGCGTTCTTTTATATTCCATTGCTGTTTGGTATTGTGGCACCACCGAGGCTGACCGAAATGACCTCCGACGTATTGTTAAATATGCCTCTCGTATAATCGGTCACAATGAGGATGATATTGAGGACATATTTAATGCCAGAATGCTTAAAAATATAAAATGTATAATTGAAGATCCAACACACCCTGGTAACTCTCTCTTTGAATTGCTCCCCAGTGGGAGAAGATATCGGTCAATTTATGCTCGAACGAGCAGGTTCCAAAAGAGTTTCTTTCCGTCAGCCATCCGGGCCCTCAATGCAATACAATAGCATTTCATTGTGTCCGTTGCTCTGATAATTCACTGTTTTTCCATTTGTTCATTGTTTTCCGAATTGGACGTTGGTCCATGTTAAAAAGAGCCACAATATTTTCTATGTGATGTAATGTATGCGTTGCAAATGATATAATAAATTGAATTGAATTGAATGGCTAATCAGGAAGTCGAACTAAATTACTATGTTACAAAGGCTATTGTTTATTGGTGTGATCCAGGGATTATAATTAAATGGCTAATCAGGGAGTCGGACTGATATCATGTTATTTTATAGAGGCCAATTGTTCACTGTTGCATATCTGTTGCTAATTAAATATTTCTTTCTATGACGACAAGTTGACACTAACTCATTCTTGCTATTGAGTGAGCATAGTTCTGGATGACATATAATTAAATACTTTTCATATAAACAAAGATTGCAGCGTTTAGTCGTGTTTGAATATGGCTTACAGCGTTTCATAATTCTCCACTTAACAGTAAATTCTACTTTAGATTCCTTAAAGGACCAGATATATTTACTTAGCTCTGTGCTGTTTCTCTTATTTACATTTCGAAATGAATTCATATGATTTCTAAATCTAGTTTTGAACTGATTTTGAGTTAAGCCTATGTATGTCTCGTACTTATTACTGTCCTCTCTTGTTACAGATGCTTGGTACACTATGCCGTCGGTTAAACACTTGCTGGGTAGTGGGCATTCGCTTTTTAGACGGCAGTTACACGCATTGTGCTAGTGTCCACAGCTTTGTTTTTTTCATTTGACAGTACTATTTTATTGTGATTGTTAATTACACTTTTTACATTGGGCATGCAGCTGTAGCTTAGTTTTAAAGTGTTTTTGTTAATTATTTTATAAAGTTTGTGATCTCGTGGAAAACATTCTTCTATTAATTGCAGGAACTTTTCCCCAACTTGTCCGCGGTCTCTTCTTTGCTGGGGGTTCAGGGTTGAACTTTAGTCGGTCATCGTACCCGCTGCACTTTTAAGGGCTTCCTGGCACGGTTGTGTAGCTTTGTTGAACGATTCTTCGTCTGACGAAATATTCGAGAGACGTTTTTTAATGACTGGTGGGATATTCCGGATTATTGACGGTGGGTGGTTGCGGTCGCGGTGTTGTGCGAGGTATCGGTTGAGATTTGTGGAGTACAATTCAAAAAACAACTATCCCAGCGGGCACACAACGTTAATTCAACGTTGAATCAACGTTGAAATGTAGTTGAAACGTTAAAATCATGTTGACAACATATACTCAACATTGAATCAATGTTAAAAATATGTTGTGTATTTAACCCAAGTCCCGGTTGATAATTTAATGTTAATTCAGCGTTGAATTAATGTTGACATTTGGTTGATAATTTAACAATTACAGTACCAACATGTTTTCAACATCTTTTAAACATCAAGTTAAAATATAGTTTGCATTTCAATGTAGAATCAACGTTGAAAATGTGTTACGTTTTTCAACCAAACTCCTATTGTTTTTTTAGATACACGTTGCAAATATGTTGAGATTTTAAAGTTAGTGTATCAACATAAGTTCAATGTTTTTTCAATGTGAAGTTAAAATGCAGTATATAGCAGAGCAGATAGA
>NW_022710104.1:37368-42556 GCF_011630105.1 Anneissia japonica | reverse complement strand
TGGACCTGCAGCCTACATGTTATGAACATTAGGCCTACTACTCGTACAATTTTAATTATTCTTGCAAAGTTCGGCATGGAACATTAATAAGTTATTGATCACGCTTTAGAAGTTATATACTATCACTAGAATTGTAAAAAAAAAATAATAAGTTAAGTGCTGTGTTTGCTTCTGGTAGGCCTTATACCGATTACACATTAATTTTAGTTAACCTTCAGTATATTCATGCAGACAGACCATGCACGTATACTTCCATGAAGAGATCTACCCTGGTAATAAATAAATAACAGAGTACTAACATTAAGGTGATCCAGTTGAGTGGATAGGGGCACAATGCCGCTGAATCATTTTTAAAATTAACTTGCCAAATTTTAAGTAACATAAACATTATTAACTTGAACATATAAACATTAATGTCTTTAAAAAAGGTTTACCCGTCATTTTACAAAGGAAATGATAAAAACACTTTTAGTCAATGGAAGTGTTTCATTATTTTTATTATAATTATCCAGTTTAAAAATAAGGGTACACATTTTTGAAATTCAATAATTTCTTTGCTCAAGTTCAAAATTATTTTTATGATTTTTTGTCATTTTCTAAGTACTGTATTAGTTGCTGTATGTTGGCTTCATACACAATTTATCAGCACTATCAAATAAATGGTAAGAATTTTATATTTGTATACTATATTACAGGGTGTATCTAGGCTAGCCCAATATCGTAACTGTTTAGGCTTGCTTTATATATTTGGTTATATTTTGTTTTAGCTAGGATAACCTAGGCCAGCCAGGCCCTCTGGCCCTAGCCTAGTAGTAGTAGCTCTAGAGTACTGTAGGGTAGTGTAAGAGCATAGTTAGCATAATTATTTACTTGTTTATGCTAGACTGCAAGTTGGATGTGTGGGCTAAGTTTGAATTATTAGCGGTAATTTTTAATCGCCTAGGCCTAGACTTAACTTTGCAAAATGGCCACGTCCTGTGTTGAAATGCTGTAATAGGTCTATATTATATTAAATATAATGTTAAAATGTGGTTGCATGAACCAAGCACAAAAATAAAACAGCTATTTATTAATATTGTGTTTAATAATTCATCTTATATCATAGGCCTACATACTGCCAGTGGTATAATATCCACATCACTGTCGTGTCATCAGTAATCATTTTCTTTTTTTCTGTTTTTAAAGTTAATAATGTAAATTTTTATATTTTCTTTTAATAAAGAGAAAATTTAACTACAGTAAATATCTTATGATAATATTAACATTATTTAACGCTACGGTTAGTGTAATTAATAATAGAAATATAAAAATTGATATGGGTCTAATTTAGTTGTGTGCATAGGTCTAACTATAAATAAAATGGTATTTCTTTCAGGTTTTCAATCCATTGAAAGGAAGTCATGTTTGTTGCAATATATTGTTTGTGGTAGACACTGGGAAAAAACCAACTATTGAATGTGTATTTATTTGTCTCCTGGTACAAAACTGATGGAAGAGCAGCCATGATGAAGCAGTAAAAAGGTATATAAAAATTTTTATTTTACAAGAATATATACTGCACATATACACCACTATCCCACATCAGTAAGTGACTACCCTACTATGTCACAGTAATAACCATTTGTTTCTTAATTAAGTCTTGGGTACCTAAGAAGTCACAGCATTTGTCTTAATCGTCGTTGTACGAAGGTGATTAATAAGTTAAAATTAATTGGGGACAGTCTAATCGTAAATATTATCTTAACATGCTAAATATTCTCCAACGATAAATGGACCTAACTTCGTAGTATGATGCTGTCAGAGAAAAATGTATTTAAGTCCATTATTAACCCAGGCAATTACCATACTCTACTACACAACATTTAATTTAATATTTTGCATATCAAAAGTAATAAAACTGAATGAATATGTGTTTTAAGGTAAGTGCCACTCCCTATAGAGAAATCTCTTACTGTCCATGTTTGCAATATTATATTCCATAGTGAATATTTTTCAGTATTTGCATCATTATTGGTAATGCCTGCAGTACAGTATATCAATGTAGATTGGTCTGGGAAGAACAGTTGTTTCAACTATCTACATAGTATTCAAGTATTTACTATTTTAAAATTTACCATACAAACTTTAAAACAATATTTCAGTCTTCTTTGTTTCAAATATTTTTGTTTTGTTTTTATCTTTCACAAAGGTTCTTGGATACCTTGCTTCAATAACTCTGGTTGGACAAGAAAAGACCTGGCTAAGGATAGTAGAGGGTCAAATGATTTATCACCAAGAAAGTTACTGATTTAAACCTAATCCTGTAACGCGAAAGATTCCTAATTATGCTAAGTGTGCAATATTAGGTCAGTTAAGTTATACCTCCATGGTTAAGACGACAGTAATGCATGATAAGTATATTTTGAAATCTACACATAGTAGCTGTTTTTATAATTATTACAAAAACTCTGATTTAAACATGCCTGTATAGCTACGATACATAATATTTAATGTTTTTTGCAAGTTTCAATTAAAGAAAAATGGTCAAGTATATTTTAAACTCAGTGTATTTTGTAAGTTTAAAGGAATAAACATTGACATTGACTCAACATTAAAAATTTACATTGAATTAACATTGAACATATTACATTGAATCGACGTTGAAATTTACGTTGATGAAAACTTTCATATACAACAAAAATTCAACGTTGATTCAACATTGGTTATTTGACGTTGTTCCAAAGTTAAAAAATTAGCATTGAAAAAACCTTAGACATTTTACGTTGAATCAACGTTGAGATTTACGTTGATGCAAACTTTCATATACAACAAAAATTAAACGTAGATTCAATGTTTGCATATTACGTTGAATCAACGTTATTTCAACCAAGTTGTGCCCACTGGGAGTATGCCTTTGGTGCGATGTTAAAATGGTAGTACGTTACGTTGTTGGCCCGACGTCGGTAAACGTCTGAAAGGATGACTCAGTACTACCGTTGGGCTCATGTTGGCTTCAGGTTGTCAAGAACATTGCGAGGTGCCACGTGTGTGTCAGTACGATAATAACAAGATAAATAATTTGATATACCTTGATAAAGACCTAAGGATAGGTCGAAATATTGGTACAGTCAACTCTCCCAATACCGACCACCCAGAAAAACGGATTTCACGCAAAACCGGTCGTTTTTTAAAGTCCCAAAATCATTCCTATTCTTACTGTATTAAAATACTTTCTGAAAACCGGATCTCCCAATTCCGGCCAAATTTTTAAGTCTGGAACAATAAAATTACCTTCTGAAAACCGGACGGTCAGTTTAAAACAATGATTTATCACATCGACTGTCTCCAAATAACAATTATCAATCACAGAACAACACCACATGTACGATTGTTAGTGTTGATCGTGTGACACGCCGATAGCGCATTAATTAATAATTTGCAATAAGCCTAATTTGCACATTCCCTGCTTATGCAGTTTGAAGACCACCTATTTTACTTCGTAATGTTTTCTCTCACGTTGAGAAAGTTTTGAGATTCTGACAAGCACTGTTGTCACAAGCATTTAATACTAACATACAGATAAGTGAAAAAAAAAAATAGAAGAGAAAACAATGAGAAGTAGGTATATATAGACAGCAATAACACATATACTGCCTGTGGTAAAATAATTCAAATAAAAAATCTAATTGAGTAATCTATTATTAATGAGACACAATTTGAAAAAAACAATTAATTACAGTATTTAATTCATTTTTACTACAAAAATCCAGAAAACTGGACACAAGTGGTGAGACGTCTGTGAGAAAATTGATAATAGAGCAGTGAAAACTTGCCAATATTATGAATTTGCAGGAAATGGGTTATTTTCCGGGAGATCCTTGCTTAGTTACGGGAGTGTGGGAGGCCGTCCCGATATCAAAGAGACTTCTCCATGTTGCGGGAGATTTAGGACCCCTGACAAATGGACTTACTACCTACTACGACACAGATGGTCCACTGCTTTGTCTGTATATCTTTTATTGTTCTTTTAGCAGGGATGGGGTTGAGAAAGGGGGAAGGGGCTACTGAATACACAGTTCTGTTCTTTCATAGTACTGTATATCTTCACTAACCTTCTAAGAAAACAATCTATTATAAATGTTAAACATTATTATTTAGATGTGTCAAGAGCCACAAGTTTATGTTAGTACAACCTTCACAGGTTTAACTTAATACTACAGTATGTATTTTAAAATGTATTTAATATAAATATTTTGCCAGATTATATAAATATTTTGCCAGATTAATGCCTTTATTAATGGAACTACTGTTCACATTTCATTTTGATGAAGTAAAAATCCCAAGGGACTAAAGCCATTAACTGTCACTAGGGCTACATTCACACTTGCACTCTAGCCAGGCATAACTGAAGCATGGAGCGAGTCCCACATCTGGTGTGAACATATTGAGTATGCATGTTACATGGGTTAAAGGTTAAACTAGCTCCACTAATTGAAACCATCAGACACTACTGTGTTGATAACTGTGGTCACACTTTGACCAATGGCAGCTATCAACACATTGTTATAGCTGCGATTGGTCACACTTTGACTAGAGGTTATAGCGACAAATATCAAGCAAAGGTCAACCTGGTTACCTTATCTGGTTTGGGTTGTCTAGGTTAAGAGCAATCTCATGACAGCATGAATCATTAACTTAGTCTAATTCTGACCCCAAACTTCTCACTTGGAAAAAGTCAAGCCTGGATTGATTGTCATTAAACCTGACTCTCCGATCGTAGCATTGCTTGATTATTTGTTATGAAAGCATTGACCAGATTTTCTAATAAAAATATACACAATGTCAAAACAGCTTTAGTAAAAACTAACTCAAAGGTTAGTAGAAGCAAACTCAAAGGTTAACCTAGATACCTTATCTGGTTTGAGTTGTCTAGGTTAAGGGAAATCTCATGACAACAAGAATCATTAACTTTGTTTAATACTGACCCCAAATTTCTCACTCGGAAGTCGTCAAGCCTGGGTTGACTGTCATCAAACCTGGCTTGACTATCCGACTGTAGCATTACTGGATTATTTGTTATAAAAGCGTAATGGAAATATACACAATGCCACGAAAACAGTATTAGTAGAAACTCACAAGTTTCACAAAACTGCCCAGTGTAGCATGATGAACAGGTACATGTGTATGCTGTACAGGAACCAGCAACCTG
>NW_022710104.1:26189-34676 GCF_011630105.1 Anneissia japonica | reverse complement strand
GGCCTACATACTGCCAGTGGTATAATATCCACATCACTGTCGTGTCATCAGTGATCATTTTCTATTTTTGTTTTTAAAGTTAATAATGCAAATTTTTATATTTTCTTTTAATAAAGAGAAAATTTAACTACAGTAAATATCTTATGATAATATTAACATTATTTAACGCTACGGTTAGTGTAATTAATAATAGAAATATAAAAATTGATATGGGTCTAATTTAGTTGTGTGCATAGGTCTAACTATAAATAATATGGTATTTCTTTCAGGTTTTCAATCCATTGAAAGGAAGTCATGTTTGTTGCAATATATTATTTGTGGTAGACACTTGGGAAAAAACCAACTATTGAATGTGTATTTATTTGTCTCCTGGTACAAAACTGATGGAAGAGCAGCCATGATGAAGCAGTAAAAAGGTATATAAAAATTTTTATTTTACAAGAATATATACTGCACATTTGCTAATACCACTATCCCACATCAGTAAGTGACTACCCTACTATGTCACAGTAATAACCATTTGTTTCTTAATTAAGTCTTGGGTACCTAAGAAGTCACAGCATTTGTCTTAATCGTCGTTGTACGAAGGTGACTAATAAGTTAAAATTAATTGGGGACAGTCTAATAGACCTGGCTAAGGATAGTAGAGGGTCAAATAATTTATCACCAAGAAAGTTACTGATTTAAACCTAATCCTGTAACGCGAAAGATCCTTAATTATGCTAAGTGTGCAATATTAGGTCAGTTAAGTTATACCTCCATGGTTAAGACGACAGTAATGCATGATATGTATATTTTGAAATCTACACATAGTAGCTGTTTTTATAATTATTACAAAAACTCTGATTTAAACATGCTTGTATAGCTACGATACATAATATTTAATGTTTTTTGCAAGTTTCAATTAAAGAAAAATGGTCAAGTATATTTTAAACTCAGTGTATTTTGTAAGTTTAAAGGAATAAACATTGACATTGACTCAACATTACATTGAAAATAACATTGAACATACTACATTGAATCGACGTTGAAATTTCCGTTGACGAAAACTTTCAGTCACAACCAAAATTCAAAGTTGATTCAACATTGATCATTTGATGTTATTATAACGTTAAATAATTGATGTTGAAACAACTTTAGACAATTTACGTTGAATCAACGTTGAAATTTACGTTGATGAAAACTTCCATATACAACCAAAATTCAACGTTGATTCAACATTGGTTATTTGACGTTGTTCCAAAGTTAAAAAATTAGCATTGAAAAAACCTTAGACATTTTACGTTGAATCAACGTTGAGATTTACGTTGATGCAAACTTTCATATACAACAAAAATTAAACGTAGATTCAATGTTTGCATATTACGTTAAATCAACGTTATTTCAACCAAGTTGTGCCCACTGGGATAGGTCTAATAATGAATTATTGTGATGTTAAATAGACAATGTTAGCTATCAAGGAGCGACGTTGTTTTTCATTGGGACCTTCGTCCATTCAAGGCTAGGCCTATTCTATACCATACTAGCTAGTCTAGAGTAGGATAAGGCTAGCGCGACATGCGGACGTTGGTTAGTCTACAAACGTCGCCTAAAGTAATTGATTTTACCCGGCAGAACGAAAGAAGGAAACTCCGCTTTTCAGTCGTCTTAGGCCCTTGTTTCTTGACAAACAATGACCTTTCAGAGGTCAAATTGCTGTCAAGAATATGAATTGGCTGCTTCGCAGCAATTATACCTCACCTTAGTAATCAAATCTGGAACTCTCATAATAACAGTCTTAATGGTAGATTAAGACCATTACACCATGCTTTGGCTAATGATGAAATCTCACCCCAAGATGCCGGAATTTGTTTCACAACAATACTTGACGAATTTCTTAGGGCCAATCCTGAATTTATTGCTGAAGAGAAAAGAAGGCCTTGTAGCAATCCTGATAATCGCTATATTCATCGCAAACCAAAAACCATAATTGAGGCACGCAAACTAAATAATAAATTAAGGAAACAAGCTTTTAGAAAAAATGCAGTACAAGAAAAGAAAACCGAGTTTTTGAAGCTCTTAGAGCCTACGACTATCTAAATAAAATCAACAAGAATAAAGAAAAACAACGTCAGGGGCGGATTTAGGGGGGGGGGCCGGCCCGGCCCGGCCCCTCCTTTTGGGAGGTAAAAAAAGAAAAAAGAAAGAAAAAAAAGAAAGAAAAAGAAAAAAATGATAGCCCAGAACGCCTCAAATGTTATTTTCGGGCGTCTAGAACACAAAAATTTCGCGGGGGCATGCCCCCGGACCCCCTAGAACATTGTTGTCTCGATCGGCCCAAATTTCGGCCCCCCTTTCGGCCCCCCCTTTTGGACATCTCTGGATCCGCCCCTGAACGTAGTACAAAACACGAAGATAAACTTTATCATTCAAATTTTTGGAGATATAGCAAACAATTACTTAACGACTCACTATATGCAACAAAGAACTTTCCTTCATTTAAAAAAGAAACGGCAGATTTATTCTTTAATCAGAAGTATGGAACACCTAGCACCATCAACATAAATGAGTTAAAATGGATTCCAAAGTTACGTATTCCGCCATCTGAGATGACTCCTTTCAATATCGACATCGATAAGGAATGTGTTGAAGCATAAGAGTGCAAATTCTGCTCCTGGACCTGATGGCATCCATTACGGAATTTTAAAGAAACTCACATGTACCCATTCTTTTTTAGCTACATTATACAATAAGATTTTGGCCTCTGGAGTCCCAGTATTGTCATGGACAGACAGCAACATTATTCTTCTTTACAAGTCAGGAAACACAGATAAGCCTTCTAATTTCAATGATCGCGCTCTCTTCCTCTACAAGTAAAATATTTCATCTCATACTGGCCAATCGCATCGAAGAATTTGTAACTAAGAACTCTCTTGTTAATACCGAAATACAGAAGGCTTTTTTGAAAGGTGTAAATGGATGTGTAGAACATAATCAAGTTTTGCATGAAATAATTCACCATGCTAAATTTAAATCACGTACTGCTCATATTACGTTCTTCGACCTTGAAGACGCTTTCGGCTCTGTTCCCCATTCTTTAATTGAATTCACTCTAGAGAGGTGTAATATTGATCCAAATATTAAGACCTATATTACTAACCTCTACTCCTGCTTAAGTGGTAAGGTTACCAAGCATTGGTCATCTAATGAATTTAGATTCAGGAAAGGTATCTTTCAAGGAGACCCATTATCTCCCATCATATTTATCCTTTGCTTTGAACCAATCTTGCAATTCTTAGAACAGGAGCTTTCCCCCGGTTATAATTTGGAAGGGACCAAGATTATATCCACGCCATTTGCAGATTATTTCTGCCTTATTACTGGCAATAAAAGAACACATCAAAGACTTATTTCCAAAATTATCACACTAATCAAATCAATGGGTTTAAAGCTTAAGCCTAAAAATGTCGATCCCTCTCCATTGTCCGTGGGAGAGCTTCTAAAATTAACTACATTCTGGGCGCTGATATTCCAACAATTGAGAATGATTCACACAAATTTTTAGGCTCTATTATCACCTTCAATAACACAGATCTGGATGTCTTTCAGTACCTATACGTTAATCAAGAAAAACATTAATAAGATAGACAATTCTTTAATCAGCTCCGAGTTCAAGATCAGAGTTTACTCGCAATATTTTCTTCCCAGTTTAAAATATCATATTACAGTCAATGATATGTGCTTTTCTCATCTAGTTAAGATCGACGCTCTCTAACAGATATTTAAAGAAGTGGTTTGGGCTACCCCATCCTGGGACGTTATCATTTATTCATATGCCCAAAGGAATTAACATTCCCCGAGTATCTGATCTATATAAGGATTGCCACTTGGTGGCTCATATTTCATCCAGGTTTAAAGGAGGTGATACTGTTAACCACTGTCTTAATTCTCGTCTTGAGCGTGAGATTAACTGGACAAGGAAAAAATCAAATGCCACTGACTGTGAATCTAGACTGAAAGACATCCAGAACTCTGACCCCAACCTTAATCTTAATCAGATAAAAAATATCGCAAAAAAGAACCTTAGAGCTAGAGGAAATACAAAAGTTTTGGGACCTCCATGTTAGGGGGCTCCTGGTCCAGGGAAGGTTCTTTGAACTGCTTTCCCTCCAAGACACATGTCATCATTGGAAAAGTATTATTTTTAATTTGCCAAGGGGGGGCCAAGGGGGGGGGGGGGGTCCTTAAATTTTTGGTCAATGCTCTTGGAGACTCACTCAACACCAGGGTCAATCTACATAGATGGGGGAAAAACTCTGTAAAATGCAGTTCATGTGGTAACCGGGAAACTCTTAATCACGTTCTTAATTTTTGTCAATCTGATCCCTAGTCTGGACCAGGGGCGCCTTACATGGAGGCACAATAACATCCTCAATCATATTGTTAAGACTCTTAAGAAAGGTTTTTGTAACGCTACTTGTATCCCTGAAGTCCTATCCGACCTCGGAGCCAACACCCAGCATTTTCACTATACTACCATTCCCCCTGAATGCTTACCAACTAACTTAATACCAGATTTATGCATTTATTGGAAAAACCTGAAGAAGCTCCTCATTTTTTAACTTACCGTCCCTTTCGAAACTGGCATCGATGCCGCCCACTCCAGAAAATGTAACAAATATGCACCACTAATTTCTGATATTAATACAGATGCTGGCTTCGAGGTTGAACTCGTCTGTTTCGAAGTAGGCTCCAGAGGATACATTTCCCCTGATAATATTAAACGTTTAAAGAAAATCCACAAATTGTGCAATAATTCAATTTTATTTAAACAACTTCGAGACGATATCTCCAAAATTGCAATTGTTTCCTCATTAGGTACGTTCACATAAGCTATCGTGATAAACTTATCATGATCTATTCATCATGATAACTTTAGCATGTTAGAGAAAACCGTTCATATAGAAACCATCATCATGATCTATTTATGCTAATGCGTGCAGTGTTGCATGAAAACTACCAGAAGCACAACCAATGAGGTTGGGACCTGTTTAATAAACTGAAAGCTGATTGGTTGAATTGAATCTCATGAATTAATTTATCACGTTAACCAAGGTTAATCATGATGAATCAACATGCTCCACTAGATCACAATAAGGTGATTAAGCTGAGCACGTTATTTGATTCTGGTTGGTTCACATAAAGTGACTGGCTTGATCATGATCCACTAGATCACGTTAAATTCTGAATGTGAACCTAGCTAATAGCTAGGTTCACATTTAGAATTTAACGTGATCTAGTGGATCATGATGAAGCCGGTCACTTTATGTGAACCAACCAGAATCAAATAACGTGCTCAGCTTAATCACCTTATTGTGATCTAGTGGAGCATGTTGATTCATCATGATTAACCTTGGTTAACGTGATAAATTAATTCATGAGATTGAATTCAACCAATCAGCCTTCAGTTTATTAAACAGGTCCCAACCTCATTGGTTGTGCTTCTGGTAGATCTCAACCTCATTGGTTGTGCTTCTGGTAGTTTTCATGCAACACTGCACGTATTAGCATAAATAGATCATGATGATGGTTTCTATATGAACGGTTTTCTCTAACATGCTAAAGTTATCATGATGAATAGATCATGATAAGTTTATAACTTACGTGAACGTGCCTATTTACTATATACTATGCCAAAGATCAACCCTCTTGGGTTAATCCGCCTCTTTTTGAACTGACAATTTAATTGAATGCAGTCTCCCTTAATTTGAATGATAGGCCTCTCTCTATTTTTATACTTTTATATATTGGTATATTTTGTATCTTAATGTTTTTGTATGTCAACTCATTTAGCCTTGCGTGGTCCCAGTTTTGGGACACTGTTCTGGGCTCTTTATTTGTTTCCTGTATTGTTTTTATGCAATAAAGTGATTTTAATTTATGCAAAAAGGTCCACAATTCCCCACCCTTACCCTACCTCGTAATTACGAGATAATTATTATTATTACGAGATAATATCTCCTAATAACGAGATATTATCTCGTAATTACGAGATAATTATCTCGTAATTACGAGATATCTCGTAATAACGAGATAATTATCTCGTAATAACGAGATAATTATCTCGTAATTATGAGATAATATCTCGTTATTACGAGATAATATCTCATAATTACTAGAAACGAGATAATTATCTCGTAATAACGAGATAATTATCTCGTAATTACGAGATATTAAATCGTACGTACGAGATAATAGGGTAAGGGTGGGAAATTGTGGACAGTATCAAAGAGTATATAACAGAAGAGAGTCCACTGTTATTCTTAATGCACGCGAGTCAGCGTGACGCCTGATCTTTATATTTCATTAATGAAAACTGTTTAGATATTTATTTGAAAAATATATTATATGAAATAATTTAATCGTTAACGCTTTAATAATATTTGATATTTGAAGGTTAAACACAGACATAATGTATACACAGGCTTATATTACTAGAGTCCAGTTAAAATATCTAAATAATACTCGAAATAATATACTTATTATATATTTATATAAATATTATGCGTAAATATGTATTTAGTATATTAAATTAAATTTAACGAAAAAACGGAAGAAACATATAGGAAGGAAGAAAGAAGAAAAGGAAAAAAAATTGGAGCGGCTGAAAATATTTACCGAAAATAAGCTTAATTTAATAACTAAATACATATTTACGCATAATATTTAGGCCTATATAAATATATAAATAAGTATATCATCTGGGCTGGAAAAAGTGCGCGACCGGCGGTCGGAGGCATCGCCGATCTAACCGCAGGCATTTTTAAAAATGAAAAAAATAAATAAATTAATTTTTTTTTTTAAATAATCGTGGGAAAAAATCGTGGGAAAATAAAAGTCACGAAAAATGTTCCCACGGCTCACCTTACTATTCAACTAAAAGTGTATCTGTATATAACGTAGTGTGCTGGTTTTGAATAGTCTCTGAATTAACGCAGTTTCTCATAAGTAAAAACAGTCTATAGCCTTTTATTACCTTGTCATTCAGTTGTTTTTACTACTGTACTGCTATTTTTGTGCTCCACAAATATTTGCATCACGACACTAAGCAGGTGTTTACAGCAGAGTAGCGGCGCGTGCCGTGCACGAGCCGCACTATCAATGCGTACACTCTTCATCAGATCGTGGGAACTGGTTGTGAACGAACATCTCGCCAAACTCTAATCACGTTCAACCTACCCTTTAATCATAGTGACAGTCTCCAGACATCATGTACAGTATACTAATAATGCATAGATAGCCTTACAGTCACTAAAAAAAAAATACTACTCAAGTCGATAGCATTCTGCTGGACAAATCATTGCTACCATTCATGGATGTATAAACTGACCATCAAACACGAAAATACGACTACAGTACACTTCATTACGTACACTTTCAACTTTATTGATTGACTATGATAACAAAGTACTGTAATACAATAGCACTCTTATGCAATGAAATGAACGCAAAACCGGCCCTATCACGAGTTCAAAGTTCGTAACAGTTCACGCCGCCTTTGTGTTAAACCGCACAGTGATAAAACGTTCCGACAATCGGAGCGTGAAAAAAAATTGGGCCTGTTGCCAAGGATACTTTACCAGGCCCGTAGCCAGGTAATTTCAAGGGGGGGGGGTTCTCTGGGCGTGGGGTCCAGGGGTCTGCCTAAGGGCCACGGTGGGGTCGGGGGCGAAGCCCCAGAAGCCAGAGCAGTTTTTGTGTTTAATGGGTCTATAAATGATGTTTTAAAGTAGTTATGTTTTGAAAAAGATCTATGTAATAAAAAGGTGGTAATATAATAAAATTAGAAAATATTTTCTGAGAATTGGCATATTTAAATAACACCGAAAGATATAAAAAAAAAAACCGCTCATCGCACAATCAATATCAATATACTCAACACATTTATTATTATATATTTAAAAAAAAGCTAAGTTCTTCTTCTTCCTCCTCTTCCTCTTCCTATTCTTCTTCTACTACATCTTATTGACTCTCATTTTGTACATTGAAAATAATAGTACTATTTTACTACATGGCTAAAAAAAGCACAAATATTGTCATTAGGCCTACTACTGACAGGGCCATCGTTAAATTAAGTCAGAGCCCAAAATATAGCATCATATTCAATACGTTATCTGACATCATGAGAACCTAAACTTTAATACAATTATTTTTTATATACTAGGCCTAATTAGAAATTATTATTTTAAGACTTTAAACATAATAGGCTACATACCGTACTGATTAATAATAGCTGAGATTTGATGCACATTTTAGAATTAATAATCGTTTTTATTATATCTTCCTGAATATTTATTGTCTGCCAAATGAAATATAAATTAATATGCATCTTTAGAAATACAATTTCTACAATATTAATCTTGTTTTTATATAGATAAATGTTCGATAAATTCTATCTTTCATGAAAAAAAAAAACGAAATTCAGCGCGTCTATTTTCCATTCCAATC
>NW_022710104.1:25030-26184 GCF_011630105.1 Anneissia japonica | reverse complement strand
CTATTTTCATTCTAATCAATGGCGTTTGTAAACGTGCACTGACGTCATCGTCGAATTCCAGGACTTTCGACGGTAAAGCTGGCCTGCCTGCCCCGGTCCCAGGCCAACCAATAATAATTAACAATTTTTTTTAAACATAGGCCTATGGTGCATTTTGTACATGCACTTCAACTTTTACAACAAAAGCCTAGGCCTAGTACCTGTAGTACGTCCTACTGTACTTAGGCCTACACCAGTTTGTCATCGGGATATAATTCTGTCTCTAAATGAACGAGCAGAACCTAGCTAGTCAGCATCTAGGCTAGGCAAATTGATTTTGAAATCAATAACCCTTCTTCTTTGCAACAGCGGACGAAAACAAGTCAGTTAGGCCTATTCTAGGACGTTTCATGATTCTTTATCACTAAAAATTAACAAACACTCGTTTTGACGCACTCCGTTCTGTAGTGTGTGTCTGCTGTTGAAAACAAACTTCCTAGCCTAATTTTGTGACTGGCTATGATGACTGAGATGGACCATGTTGATTTATTAATAATATTTTGTTTGGGATGGAAAAAAGGAGAGTCAATTTCCCGAAAATGCTCCAACAGCACATAGTTTAGTGTGCGCTATGGACATTATGGCTATGGAATTTACTAACCACACAATCCACAATCAGGTGATTAAGTCGTAAAATATTATCTGCATTTGTTGGATTAAGTCGCAAAACTTTAGCTTCGTTTGGTGGCACCATTTACTCTAGGTAGACGGCGACCGGTTTCGTTAACGATTGGTACATACCTTACAAACACTCAGCCAAAGGCCAGTGAAAGTTGAGACGGCAGCCGGATTTTTATCGATATTTGCCATTCTTATGTGTGCCATTGTAAAGTCATGGTTTGCTGGAGTTGCGTTCAATTTAAATCTCCGAACTTCTGAAGCTGAGATATTCTATGAATGTAGGCTTGTATGGCAGGCTACAATTTAAAAACGGGTGACCAAATAATGAATTAGGTGCTAAATTTTGATTTAATGCTAGGTAAGTTAAAAACAGACATTCCTTCCGAGTGGGACTCATTCAAAAGTTCGAGGGGGTTTGCTAGAAAACAGGGGGTTCGCTAGAAAAGTGGGGTTCGCCCGAACCATAACCCCCCCCCCCCCGGCTACGGGCCTGT
>NW_022710104.1:21672-24429 GCF_011630105.1 Anneissia japonica | reverse complement strand
GACTTACATAGATGCCACATTTTCCAGTATTTACTGGCTGGGACCACGAATAAACGTGAGTGACGCATCATAACCCATACGCTCCCCACTACTACTATACTATGTATTTTTCAAATTAATATCTAAACAATTTCATTATCGAAATATAAACTCTGAAAGTAAATTTACGTAGATTAGATCAATAAAAATGGACATAACAATCCTTATTATTAATCCTTCATTAACAATAATAACTTTTTCAATCTTCTAATCAAATTTATATAGCCGAAGTTAGTTTCGACGTAGGCAAACCTTGCTAAAATAAAAAATACATTATCCATCAAAAGGCTTTTCCTATGAATGAAATGACCTGTTCAAAGCAGTGGCGCCTCTAGGATATAATTTATGGGGGTGGGGGCTAAGATTTCTGACTGGGGGACTAAGTATTTATGGGGATAAGTATTTATGGGAGCAACTACTAGCGACCAGCGTTATCTGAGGGCCGAAGGCCTGAGCCGGGGGGGGAGAGGTGGGTATCGGGGTCGGGAGGGTGTGCTCTCCTCCCAAAACGATTTTTTTTAATTGGGTCCACAATTACCTACACCCGTAGGTAATTGTGGACACTTGACCCCAGTGTAATTAATGCTTGTTAGCTAATTAAATAATAATCTGATAACCTTGAATTATGCGTGTAATTAAAGACCAATAATAGTTGTTTATTATAAAAAAAAACTTTCAGGTGTATAACTCAATCCACATTTTTTTAAATTTATGCAAATATGCTTAAAGGTCCACAATTCCCGACCCTTACCCTACCTCGTAATTACGAGATATTAACTCGTAATTACGAGATATTATCTCGTTATTACGAGATATTATCTGGTAATTACGAGATAATTATCTCGTTATTACGAGATAATTATCTCGTAATTACGAGATAATTATCTCGTAATTACGAGATAATTATCTCGTAATTATGAGATATCTCGTAATAACGGGATAATATCTCGTTATTACGAGATAATATCTCGTAATTACGAGATAATTATCTCGTTATTACGAGATAATATCTCGTGATAACGAGATAATATCTGAATTTTCTTTTTTTTTAGTTGGCAGCAATACGCTTCCGTATGCAACATTATTTTCTATAAATAAATATACTGTAAATATACCTTTTTTAAGCATTAAATACATGTCAAGCGCGGACCCAGAGTTTACCCTGGCTATCGCACAGATGGGTTCCCATATTGAGAGGGTCATGAGAAGAGAGTTGGCTTGTTTTGTCGCTGGAATATAAATTTTAGATATTTGAAAAGTTTTTGTTTTCTAGATGCTTTGAAATACACTTCGTGCATTATGAGACGTCTATTATTGAATACACTCTGAATTCATAGTTTTTCGCTACTTTGCTATGGACAATTAATAATTATGATGATGAAGAAGATGATGATGATGAGGAGGAAGCTGTGCAAGATTAATTAACAGGCTTTGATGTGAAGTGTCAAACGAGGCCCGTTAGCCTAAGTTACGGTTGGGAATTTGGAGACATTGTCGTCGTCAATCAAATGTTCAATGCACACAGACGGACAATAGATGATTTATGATATCTGTTTTGTATAGAAATTAATATAAAACCCATAAAATATCAGATTAGGCATTCATTTATCTGTCTGTGAAAAATATAACATACGAATCATACAAAATAAAAAGAATTCAAATAAAATAAAAATATGTAAAAAACATCTACACTAAATCAAAATGGAATATTCAGTTGGATCCCAGTTTTAGTATTGCAGGGGTTGTTTTGAAGGCTTTACAGTATAACCAATCCCCGTATTTCTGATAGATCGCTGATTAAAATGTAAAATATTTAAGATTTTATATTCAGTACATTCTTAAATGTCATGTAAATGTCATATATCCCAAAATTACGTTATATCCATGCACCGAAGTAGAAAATTTAACTTAATAATTTTAATATGTTTTATGTTGAAATGTTTAACGATAGTCCTATTATTACAGACTAATATGACCACAACATAAGGAAGTCCTCTCCTTTAAACTTCTAACCTACTAAACTTTGCGTATCTCTATATATACATATATATTTCCTTAAATCAAAGAAAGTCCACTCGTTATATTAGTATATAGTATAGAGAATTTTTTCTGTCAAACTCAGATTCCAAATTTTAGGAAATTACGTTTATGCATGCACCGACATGAGAACTTTAATCTAATAACTTTGATATGTAGGCCTATATGTTTTATGTTGTTTGTTGAATGGACTTCTTTAATAATAATATTACAGTCTAATATGACCACAACATAAGGAAGTCCACTCTGTAAATGTTTAGCATAATATTGTACAGAGAATTTAGATTGTTTATCAATATCATCACGTTTTATGCAAGCACCGACAAGGAAAGATTAAACATAATAATTTTGATATGTAGGACTACATGTTTTATGTTTTGTGTGTTGATTTGTCTTAGTTAATAATATTACAGTTTAATGGCTTAATGTTAATAATATTATAGTTTAATGGTTTACAATAATATTGCAGTTTAATGGCTTAGTGTTAATAATATTACAGTTTAATGGTTTACAATAATATACAGTTTAATGGCCCCAAACCCCGACATCGAGTCCCTTGGCGGCCCCCCTAGCCCCAATCAGTGCTCGCGCTTCGCTCGCAATCTGACCATTTCACTTCTCGTGGCTACGGTCCTGCTATGATGTGTGTGGCTGAACCGTGTTTGGTTGAATCATGGTAGA
>NW_022710104.1:17499-19444 GCF_011630105.1 Anneissia japonica | reverse complement strand
GGGGGGGGCTTCTTTTCAAAATGAATGCTGTAAATTTTCGGAATTAGTACTACAGTATAAAGAATAACTAGGGCCACTGTAACATTAATCTGTATCGTGGATTGTATTAACCGGCATTAAATCACCTAAACTATTGTATAAACCAAGCGTGTTTTCTATTTATTTTGTTTCTTTGAAATTCATGTACAGTGTGTGTACTGTAAGTATTTTGAAAAGAAACCCATGGGCTTCATTTCGAGGCTAATTTTGCAAACTCAGAGGGGGATGGGCTTCAATTCGCGATGGGCATCTTCTCAAAATTCAGCCCATTGGGCTTCAATTCGAGGTTTTACGTTACGATATAATACGCAAAGCCTCTCCTGGACACTCGGTTACTATTGACAATGAACCAAGACATTTCAAAAGGGGGACAAGGAAGGTATATCGATTCCAACCAAGTTAGAAAAAATGTAATTTTACTGGAGTACATTAATAGACTGTTTTAGATAGACTTATTTCTATACTGTACTGTTTGAATTATAAATATCTCAATATTCTCTGGCCTACAAAATACACACATAACTACTGTCATTTTGATATCTGCATAAATGCATTGAATAATAAATTTATATGGGGAAGCATAGTGATTTTTTTACGATGGTAAATATATTATTTGGAGAAAACGCATGGTAGAAAACACAGATAGGCCAAAATATATTTTGTTCTTTGCAGGTTTAGGTATTTCTAAAGACATGATTAGGGCCTACTTTTCCAAATCAGAATAATCGTCCAAAGGACGTGGAGTATGATGTGAGGCTCATGATTTTGGCGGTAATGTATCGCCGTGGAGAAATAAATTCGACAAAGCCGTTTCACTTTTGCTCTGCACTGGGTGGAAAACAGAAAGATGGCTGAATATTCACAGTTGCTTGAAAGAAGGAGGAAAGGCCTTCTTTATTGTGTCCTGGGGCCAATGTAGAAAACAAAGCGAATGCAAAAATAGCATGGCACTTAGCCAATGCATTTGGAAACTTCATACGATAATACAAAATATGAAATTAAAGGTAAAATATTAGCTAAATGCAAACCCTACTCATATCAGTTAACGATGTAATCTGTTGCTTGCTAAGAGAAATATTTTATTATATGTAACCCTGAATCTTGGAGAAGAATAATTAAGCTCACTTAACTGTACCGTATAGGAATTAATTGATTAATGCATGTAGGCATAGAGGGAAATTTGTATTTATATAAATACAAATTAGATACAATAACATCTAATTATATCACTGAATACTTAAATGACTTCGCTACTCATTTAATTTTCATTCACGCGAAGAAAAAACCCGCACACAGGGACTAGTTAAATTTTGCAAGGTTTGTACCACACGTTTTTCAGTACGTGTGCGTGTAAGCGCATGCCTATCGAATTTTATATGAATTTAGCGCAAAATATTTCAATGAAGGCAGAGGCCTACACAGCAATAGTAAAATAGTTAAGTCAACTTAGATTAACTGTTACGATTTGGGACGAAATGGCTCCAAACATTCTGAACAAAAACTGTAAATCCAATTCCTGGTTTGTTGTTTATTAAAACATTTGTGGAGAATAATTCAGTATAGGCCTACTCATCTTTGCATGAATATTTTTGCATGAAAACAAGCCATATATGAATAAACAATCATCGATATATGAATAAATCAATTAAATAAAATAATCATCTATGTATGAATAATGTCTGTGCCCCTGGTTCTTAATAGGCAGACCACTGGTACTATTCTTTTCCCCATACAATAAAGGCAGAAATTATAGAGGGCACTATTTAAGGTCATTTAGGTGAACTGATACATGAATATGCATAAATGGCCGCCAAAATTAAAATTATTAGATGTACAGTATATCATTCGGTTTTGTCAACATTTTTTAGTGGATTTGTCATCTCAGACCTAAAACATAGTAATATAA
>NW_022710104.1:1728-17130 GCF_011630105.1 Anneissia japonica | reverse complement strand
GATTTAGTGGAAAATATCACAAGGGAAGGCATAGATGCAACTTAGATTAATGTATATTACTGTTATTATCTGGGACGAAATGGCTCTGGACATTCTGAACTAAAACTGTAAATCAAATCCTGTTTTGTTGTGTATTAAAAAAAATGTTAAAATTAAATATACTCATCTTTTCATGACAAGCCATATATGAACAATGATCCATATACAAATAAATCACTTACAAAATCATATATTTATGAATCTACATATGAATAAAATAACATATGATGGAATTCTATGTTGGATCCCATATATACTGATATACAGATTCCTCCATATATGAATAAATCACTTGAATAAGATAATCATACTATTTAATATATCAGATGAAAACAAAAATGTGAGCTCATTGTTAGTAGAAAAAGGTGCTACTTTACATTTTTTCTTTGCTTTCATGAAAATATAATTATGAACAAGTCCATATATGAATAAAATAAGTCACATATATGACAGAAATCTATGTTGGATGACATATACAGTACAGTCAAGAGACTGAAACAATTTAATGAAATGTGGAAGAGGTAAATTTTATTGATATTATAAAACTTCGGCCAAATGATGCTTTTAATTTTTAACTTCATTTAATGAAATAATAATCTCCCTCCTCTTAATGTTTTAATATTTTAACATGTTTTTAACTACATTTTAACATTTTATCAATGGTTGTAATCAGTGCAGTGTATCACTGTATCTTGATGTTTGTTATTTTAGTATTATAGATTTTAGACAAGTTAATATAATGTTATGCATGTATTGGCAACCAAAGTTTTGAACCATGTTTAATGTATATTATTACTTGCCAGACCAATAAATCTTGAATTTTGAAGTCAAGGTCTCATATATGAAAAGAAACCGTCACAAAAGTGAACTTATTGTTAGTCAAAAAAGGGTCCACATATTCATGAAATAACCCACATATATGATAGAAATCTGCCTCCTCTTAAATATTTTAACATGCTTTTAAATTTTTTTCCCTAACATTGTATCAATGGTTGTAATCAGTGTAGTTTAATCAGTGTATATTGATGTTTATTATTTTAGTATTACACATTTTAGACAATGTAATATTATAAATGTTGTGTAATCAACCAAAATTTCGAATCATGTTTATATTATTACTTTTGTTTTTGACCAATAAATCTTAAATCTTGAAGTCCGCCACAAATGTGGACTCATTGTTAGTCGAAAAAAGGGTCCACATATGAATGAAATACCCAAAATATATGATAGAAATCTATGTTGGATCATATATACAGTACGGTCAAGGTCTCATACAGTATATGAATAGAAACTGTCACATGAATTCCAATGAACTGTAAAAATATTATGGTTAACAGACACATTCAACTTCAACACAGACAGGATCTCGACTAGAGCAAATCTTCTATATTTGAATGAAATCCTGCATATATGAACACAACCTTTCATATATAAAAACAAAATGCTATGGACAAGAAAGATTAACCATGCAAGTTTAAAATCATCTATACACGGAAAAGATGAGTACCTTTACATTAACTTCAATAAAACAGAATTAGTTCTGTTTCAATCTTTATTAATTTTAAACATACTATTTTTCACATGAACAAAATTCTTTTGAATTTGAATAAAATAACCGTTATGAAAAATCGGCTCCCAGAGTGAGCGTGTCTACTGCATGTTTTAAGTTTTTTTGGCTACTGTTAACTCATAACCCATCCATGCTCTCTGTGTTGGAAATTTACATGAATAAACCTGTACAAGTACCATACTGAGTGTAACAGACTGACTTTTCAGTTCCTTCTAGGTCAGGGCATGGCATTATATTTTGGATCATCTCATCATTCCTCCAATCGGATTTACTCTCACAACTTACAAGTGAGATGATCACTAAGACTTCCTGCCGATTGGTGGAAAACCAGTAGACACAAAAACATCATAATGAATATAATCATTAATTTTATAAATAAATCATTCAAATGAAATTATCATCCATGTATGCATAACATATATGAAAATACATATATGAACCAATTCATTTATGAATAAAATAACCATATATGGTTACCATCTATGTGGGTTCTCATAGACACATAGAATCCAGTGAAGAAAATCAATCGCATGCAATCCAACATCCTCTACAAATATGATTTGCAAAGACAATGTCAACCTTAAGGAATACACCATACGCTGTCACCTGCATCACTCCATATCTTCAACATACGTGCAACTCACTACAGTTTCAGGAGTGACCTGGACATTAGCACTGCCCTCAATGTCATACGTCCATTTGGGGTATATGCGTTTGTAAAGTGTCATTAGGACTGTATCCTGTGACTTCAACTGACCGTCAAAAATGCATTTCATATGGCCATGTGTTCCTGCAAGAATCATCAAGAATATGATTATTTCTAGTAGGCTAGGTAATGCAAGAAAATTACAATTAATAATAATTAATGATAATATATCACATGTTAGTAATTCTGGTATAGAGAAACACCTCCACTGGTAATAATTATAATTATTATCATTAATATTAGAATTAGAAGCATGATAAACCCCAATATAAGGCTTGCCATCCTAAAAACAGCATCAGTGACCGCAAGATGAAAATTGACTTTAATATATTCTTATTCTCCACATTATAAGCTTTAAAATGATGTGTCATTTACTGGAACAAACTATTGCCAAATAATTGAGTAAAAGTATTATAGCTTTTCTGTACTAAAGTATACAATATTGCCACATTCTTATGCCAAATACTCAGTTTAATATATAGCGAAGGTACGCTAGTTTTGGTATTATAATAATACAGTACCTCATTTCCTTAATCATTAGTGGTTAATGAAAGCACGCTCCATAAAGGTAACAAGGTAACACAATTTATATAAATTATCAATACACTTTATTGTCACTTACTTAACATGGCATAAATCATCATTCTATATATATAGCTACTCACCTAAAGGTTCCTTAATATGACCTCGTCGACCCCACTTTGTCTTAAGTTCAATCGGCTTAAACCACATAATATCCTCTGAAAGAGTAAATAAAAGTTATTAAAATCATGTTACCAAAATTATTACTGTATAACTACAATGTGCTAGCTCTTCAAGCTGTACATATAATATTTTCATTCAAAATCACTCACATCTAACCAGGTACCCATTTATTTAATCCTGTGTAGAGAGAGACAAACGTAAATGAAGAACACAAAAGTTATGACCAACATTGGATTCGAAGCCAGAACTACTCGGTTGAAAGCACAAAATCCTCAACCCCTTTTGCCACATGCTTCCATAATAGAATTCATTACTTCACTCCAGCTCACCTCTATTAAAGAACATGTAGCGGACCACTGCTTGTCTTTTCATGATCTTGAACGGATGGCCGCTGAGGACAACTTTCTTCACAACAACCCTGTTAGGATTGGCTCCTAATAATGTTCCTGTAGCAACCAGGGTATGTGATCCTGTAAAACAAACCATATGAATTAGCATAGAGCAGAGGATGATACAACATCTATGAAACATGCATTATTACATGCAATGAAAGTTGAATAGCTGATACATATATATGGCACATATATGAATCATATGATCCATATATGGTTACCACACTGAGACACAGGTAGTGTATATGAGGCTTGCCATCCAAAAACCAGCGTACAGTCGCTATATGTTGAAATGAGTAATTAGCATAAGAATGTGGCGGTATTGTATACTTTAGTATAGAGAAGCCGTAATACATTTTACTCATAACTTTGGCAACAGTAAGTCAATTTCAGTAAATGACCCATCATTCTAAAACTTATACTGTGGACAATAAGAATATTAAAGTCAAGTTTCATGTCTTGGTCACTGATGTTGGTTTCAGGGTGAAAGCCTCATATTGTTATACATTCTGCTGTTTGCAACCTTTCACTCATGTGGTATAGAATCATCTATACATTATCTCAAATACTGTAGTATAAATTATTTTCTCCATAATGTGATATACCTATTTTTATTATTACTTATTTTATATTAGAACATCTGTTAAACAAGCACATCGTTAATATAGCTAATATGCACTTTAAAATTAATTAAAATATCTTTTAATTACTCTGTTGACTCACCTCCTGGTAGTTCCTTGAAGACAAGAATGTTGGCTGGTGGGAAAATAATTGGTGCATATACGCTAGCAACAGAAACGCCATCAATCGGGAAGAAGCGTTCATACTAAACGAAACAAACAAAATAACCTTTCGTCATATAAAAAGACTACAAACTTTCATAGGCTATACACAATTATTTTATTACTATTATCGAAAGAATATATAGCAATTGTAACAGTTTGTAATACAGTAAAACATCCATTTTACGTACCCCTTGCTACCAAGGGGTTTTCGTAAACTGAAAAATTTGTAAACCAGATCGGAAGTCAATTTCCAATACTGGGCCTAGCTATCCACTGCCATTGAGCGCCGATAGGCTGAAGGCGGCGGCCAGGCCTAGCACAAACGACAGTGCAGCAGCGTGGTCTACCGCACTAGAGCCCAGCGGAATTTACCTTCAATAAAAACAAAAAATTATTTTAATCGCTGGCATTTTCCACTTAACAAAATATTATTTTAACTCTTATTCAAACATCTGTATGTTTTATGGACCTTTCTCTCGTGTTTTTTCTAGTTGTTAGATCATCGAACAGTGTTGTTTACATGCATTTCACAATCATATCTAGCATTCACGATGTTAATAAGTTGCTGACCCCAACACTCTCGTTCGTCATCATAAACACATGTGCGCTCGATCCAACGACACTTGCATTGGTAGTTGTTCTCGTTAGGATTATTGCATTAACATAGTGATTATTATACCAGAAATGGAAGAAAAGATCGAACTATTAATAAATAAATAAATAAAAAAAACTTGATTTTATTAAGAAAAATATACATTATCACTTTGTAAAACGTGCAATAATTGGTCGATAATGATGTCATCAGGGGCACAAACCATTCGTAAAATCGACTAATCGTAAAATTTACGTTAGTAAAATGGACGTTTCATTGTATTTCGTTTTAGTAACACAAATGTTAATTAGGCTTACCTTCTGTTTGTCACCGACAGTGTGCTGCGAGAAAATCGGACATGCTGTGAAGCGTCTGTAGCCTGTCTGAAATATCAGACGGTCTTTGGACTTGATAGGTTCTACGTAGCCTTGGTGCCTCTTGAGGGCAAAATGCAAAACAGACATCTGGGGAATATAATCAAAGCTAAAAGTAACCCACAGCTAAGAATCTTTGAGGTACAAAAAATCCACTCTTATCATTTAGAGTTTACAAATGTTATCACCCACCTACCCTTAAAAGTCTACCACCCACCATTAGTTTTCAGAAGCTACAACTTTTGTACAATTTTCTCAGCCTGTTATCAGTCTTGGGTGATTGCAAAAAAGGTTGGGAAATTAAAATTGGTGATTTTTTCATCTTAAGCACACTTTTAAAATGTGAAATCGATTAAAGCAATTGACATGAATTTCTAATTATTTCTTAAGAAAAAATATGCAAATCTATTTCTGTTTTAGATTTAACATACCCTTGCTTTATCATGTGTGTTTATTATTTCTGGTGTTATTATAGTTTAATTTGACTATATTCCATTGTTTTGCTTGAGGGTTTCTCAGTGCAGCCAGGATTCATCCACCATAAGGTTCCCAAATTGGGGAGACTTGCATTTCACAGCTTCCCTAGCACCTCACTGGCACCACAACTAGTACTGTACCAGTTAAGAATATTCAAAATGCGACCAACTTTCTTTGGATTCTGAAATGCATCTTAGAGAACACAAGAGCCAATATTTTGTTTATATTACTTACCTTTTGTTCATGTTGCAAAAGGCCAAATAATACAAGTGGCTTCTTTTCATCATGGTTATCTAAAAATACAAATAATATTAGGCACATTATGATACCTGAAATTTAAATATTAGTTGAACATAATGTCAACACCTTGATCATTGGAACTCATTTTTAAATAAATTTTTAAATTATTATAAAAAATAAGTAACATTTAACATTAACCCCGGTATTCTTAAAAGAATCCTTAGTTGTAGTTCGAGATAAAACTTCAAAATTACATCATTTCGTATTCTAAAAACCAACTCCAACTAGCACCTCAACTAAATCATGCGAACCTCGACTAAATTTATACCTCCACAGGCCGATTTTTTAGTCAGCCTAGGGTCAGGCTAAATCACCAACATGAAATATTTACCCCATTAAAAACATGCTTTTTGTAACTCACGATAAAGTGAAAAGAATAAAAACAATTGCATAAGTAGGTCTGATGTAATATACCCTTTTGAAAATCTTACCTATAAATGATTTTGGTACATTTGCTATGTGTACAGTTACATACATTCCAGGCTTGAGGGAAAAGATAATAATAATATATATAACACTGTTAAAATGCATTCTGAAAACATATTCAGTTAAACTTGCCTAACTCGATTTTGCCCAACTCAAATAATCTATCAAACTTATATTACATGCCAAATTATTGTGTTTTCCATTAAATAACAATCTCTAAGTCGAATTTTATTTAAGTCAAACAATTTTTCAATGGAATTTTGGATTTGACTTAGGTAAGTTCAACTGTATTGTACTTTTAAAAGCATATCATATAAGATGTACTGTAAAGAACATACTGTTAAAACATGTATTGAAAGGCATAAACAGTATTTTACAACATGTACTGTAAACATGTGAACATCAAAACAACTGTAAAGCATATACTGTAAAAAAATCATTTACTGTAAAGAACACGCTGTTAAAACATGTATTGTAAGGAATAAACAGTATTTTAAAACATGTACTGTAAACATGTGAACATTAAAACAACTGTAAAGCATACACTGTAAAAAAATCATTTACTGTAAAGAACATGCTGTTAAAACATGTATTGTAAGGCATAAATAGTATTTTAAAACATGTACTGTAAACATGTGAACATTAAGACAATTGTAAAGCATATACTGTAAAAAAAACATGTACTGTAAAGAACACACCGTTAAAACATGTATTGTAAGGCGAGACTATTTTTTATTCCTTGTTTCGCATACTTATTTTTTTCAAAGATTATTGGAGGAGGGCGTAATAAAATTAAAAATAATTTTAGTTTCTTAATTAGCAAATACTTTTGCCAAAATCATCCAGACGGAAGAGAAAAAAAAATAACATTTTATTGGTGAATGTAAAATGGGATGGTTAAATGCTTCAAATTTATATAATTGGGAAGAAATATACATAAAGCATATACTGTAAAAAACACATGTATTGTAAAGAACATACTGTTAAAACAGTTGTAAAACAATTGTAAAGCATATACTGTAAAATCATGAATGGTAAGCTAAATACTATAAAACATATGCTGGAAAGCAAGGATGAAGAGTATTTAAGACTAAAACACTTTCTTTATCAAAGAACTTACTTGGACTTCAGAGTCTATTTCTTCCTGCTGAACTTTTTTCTTTGTACGATTAAAATTTTGAAATTGAAAGATTCTTGCATAGTCTAGAGGCAGGTTCTCTTTAGGATCCCAAGGTGACGAACGAAAACTTTTCAAACCTCTGTACCTAAAGTGCATGACAAAAACATAAAAATAAGTACCATGATATTAAAATTGTCTTACAAGTTGATAATGATGGGTTCTTGATGTTATTAATACATTTATTACAATTTGAACCACATGTATAGTGTGATGCTTCCAGTTAATTCTGAAAGTTGAATTAATATTTGGGTTTCCACTAAATTCAATTAATTATTGTGATACTTTATATACTATAGAATACGTGATTCACACAATAATGTTACACACGTCACAGGCTATGAACATTTTAAGATGCGTCCCGTGCTAAATTGCATCTGTGTATGCCTATCAGTGTATGAATAGCATGCGTTTTGTGTAATATCTATGTAAGAAACAAATATACATATTGCATAGGCCTCTAACACTTCTGAGATACTTAACAAGCATATGTGCCCATGCCCAGAGGCCTCAGCGTACAATCAATATTTGAACTTATGCTTAACTTTAGTGTCCATGTTTGAATTTTACTTACCGTGCAAATCGATTTCTCGCTGTAATATCTCTCGGAGTGTCAACTTCATCGGGAAACATGGCATTCATGCGTTCTTCACGATACTTTTGTAGCCTATCCGAGAAATGAGAAGAAAATATTGCCTATATTGTATTCTTTATTCCAACAAAACTCAAACCTAGCTAAGGCCAAGTATTTTAAATAGGACTTAGATTATGTATTAAACAATTACAAACTGTTAATTCTTTGCTATGACTAACACATATTTTTACAATAAGCAAAAGTCAAAAATATGCTTACATTTCTAGATCTTCTTCTTCATCAAAATGCACTCGGTCATAATTATCTTTATGCCCTCCTGTTATACTAATCTAAAAAGAGAGGGAAAAAAAACCTAATTTTACCATTTTTCCAGAAAGTGATGATATCGTATCCCATCCGTATATGGGCAAATCAAAGGTATTTCGATCAGAGCATGGTTGATCAATGCAAACATTTTACACAGTATGGTTTTCAAAAATTCTTATTACTGTTTCAAAATCATTTGTATCAGCAACACTGGCCATTCCATCAGCATCCTCTTCATCGCTGACTTCTCTTGCTTGGAGTTCATCGTCGTCATCTTCCATTGCAGCATCATCCTCATCGCTGCCTTCATCTCCCTGAAAGAAACCAAAATCAAAAAGTAATATCTATTATTAAAGTTACAATTTATTAAAATATATATAATTAACTTCATCATTATTAAACTGATCAAATTGTCAATAACTCCCAATGAGAGACAGCTTGGACAAATTTTTAATTTTATTGCCAAAATATGAATGTAAAGAATTAAGGAACAGTATTCTCTTTACATCAGAAAATATTGTCTTATTTTAATTTTATTTAATTTTAAAAGCCAATAACTTTTTACTTCTTAAAACAGGCCTAAGCAATTCAAATAGCAATTTCAAATATTCACGTTTATTACCCAATCAAATACTGTATATCTTTATATCTGAAATACTATACACTAACCGATTCTTCTTCTTCCTCCTCTTCATTGTCCAGAATCCAGGCAGCCTGATATTCTGATGTTCCCTTTGGTACTTTCCTCAGAATTTTCTTTGTCTTCTCTCGAAGGGCAGCTAATGAAAAGCACATTAACAGAGGTTACATAATGTTTGGATCAGGACAATTTGTCACATAAAAAATTATCATATACACTTAAATAGATCCAATCACTATTCTGAGCACACCTTCTGCATCTGCCATCTCCTCTTCTGTTGGCCATGTTTGCTCTCCTTCCATTGGGTCCATCTCTGCCTCAGCCTGCAAGGATTCTTGTTTGGCTGTGTCAACAACTTCTAACACTTTGATGTCCTCTTCCATGGCCATTTCATTGTCATCATCCTAAAGTAAGGAGAAACATTTTATTCTATTTTTAGGCTCACGGTCAAGGATATGCCAATAGGGAAATTAATCACTTTACTGAGTGGCAATCCTTTCACAAGACAAACATATAAACAATCTACATAACCTAATTCTCATTATGAGGCTTAGGGAGTGGAGTTTAGGTCGAGAGAAAATAAATCCTGTTACCATGACGGGGATTGAACCCAAGACCCTGGGATTGGAAGTCAAGTATCTTAACCACCAGGCTATTCAACTCCATTCCAAGCGGTTTATTGTTTTTTTTATTTATTTATCAATCTGGCATCAAAAGACACAGAATTATTCAATATAAGAATACAGTATTATTATTATTGAATGATAATTTTTGGTTATTATTATAAATAATAACAATTTTAATGCAGTAAAAATATATAAATTAATAATTTACTTATTTTAGTTTAAATGTTTGCTGATATTGATATTTAAACATTCAACAGAATTTTCTATATTTCTGTTGCCTATTTGGAATAGAGTATAAGTATAAATTTAACAAAAATTAGCATATGTCTCCTTTTACTTACTGTATTCATATCATTTTGTCTACTTGTCTTCTTCTTTACAGGGTGGTTGAAAGGGCAGGGGTCAGGAGGAGAATCGATCTGCTTCATTTGGAATTCTCCGTACCCTAATATATGAATCAAACCATTTACAGATAACGGACGCCCTCTCAAGAAGCCAGACACTTTCAATGTACCAAGAAGTCCCTTTAAAAAAATTTCCATATTTTTTTTATTAACTTACCAATCAAATAACTTATAATTGTATCTGGCATGTATGTAGCAATACTTAACACTTTGAGACAAATACCTGTGACACAGTATTAGCATCACTTCCTTTCTACACAAACGCCTGGAAGGGCTATACCATGTAGTGTGCGGGCATGGGTTCGTTGGCAATAGATATATTGATTTATTATTTATTTATTTATACAGGCACACAACACATGCACCAAGGATTGTCAATAGCTAATCTATCACTGTCCTACTTGTAGGCAACAACCCTTTCACAAGACAAACATACATACACGATGCTTCACACAAACTAAATCTCAATATGAGGTTTAAGGAGTGGAGTTGTTTGGTTGTGAGAAAAATTCCTCCAACACTGAGATGAATTGAACTGGGATTGGAAGGCAAGTATCTTATTCTTAACCACCCAGCTATTTATCTCCACTCTATACTATGTAGATAGACAATACTGTAGATTCACTGTGTACTGCATGACATAGCACTTTTGCTACTGTGCTGGCTGGTGTTGCACTGTGTGTAAATTAACAATAATGAAACATGTTTAGAATATATTAAGAGGATTACCTGCTCGGGATTAGGTTCAAAGGTTACAGTTCGAGCAAGCACATGAGGACGTGTATCGCGCCACCTGATTGATGATAGCTTCTGGTCTCCAAGATGACGCAATAGCAATATACCATCTTGAGGTGAATCTAGTGTGTATATCTTATCCTTGGGAAACCTTGCAAAAAAAAAAAACTATGGTCGAATAAACTAGCCTTCACAAAACACATGTCAATCATGTTGATATAGAAATTACTTCCAAAAACAGGTGCTTGACAAACACAATCTGACAGCTAATTCTTGGCTGAGCAAGCTGATAGCAAAACCGGAATATTCAGCAAGCTTAAAGACTATTGCATTACACAATATTATATTTGTTTGTGTGAGTTATAATTTAATTGCACCTTGTGAGAGAGTGTTTTTGTTGCTGTTGCCTGCTGGTGTTACATTCTGTGTGAACAGGCCTTAATGAACATCTTTAGAATATCTGCGCTCTGAGCAGTAAAATTATAAACATACCTCTTTTCAATAATCTTCTGTAAGTTCTTTTTGGATTCAGATTTCTTTTTGATTGGTAGATCTCCCATGCCCTAAATTCAACCATATATCGAAGAATTAAACTTGGTAGTTTGTCAGTAGGTGAAGATGCTGAGAAATACTCTTCAATTTAGTAGCACAATTAACTCATGCATTGCTAGTTACATAGTTAGCCAGCTCCTCAATGATTTCATTTATGGTCTTTGGTTTGGCCACAACATGTGATCTGCAACATTTCAGTTCCTCAGTAACAAAATGACTGAGAAATATTCTAGTTCTGCTTTATCATGTGCTCAAAATGTAACTTAATATTTAAGTAAATAATTTACTAGATGCATTACTATTGAATATAACTATATTGTAGCGCGTATTTGGATAAATCTTACTATACGGTACATACATTGTCAAAATTTAGTCAAATTTGCCTACGACAGGTGAGTATTGTCCTAACAACAGAGCCAAAGGCGGGACATACCAGATTCCCCTTCTCCAAAGTAAGTCAAAGACAAATATTGTTGAATAGCGAAAATACCCAGTATACCCAAAACTTGCAAACTTTATTTTTCAAAGATTATCAGAAGGTGCAAAAATAAGTAGATATGCAACTTCAGTTGTCAGAGCACCACTGAATATTGCATTTTGAAGTGGATATTGGTGCTATACAAATCCATGTTGACTGATTGATTAATGACAATAATGCTTTACCTGTACCACTAGTGTTGTTGCCGGCAAACCTTGAGCAAACAAACTTGTCAGGCACAGCTCTCCCCAAGCGTCCCAACCTTCATCCGGTGACAGCACCGCAACTATAGCGTCAGACGCCTTTGCTGTATCAAGTATCGATGTTAACTCCGGTGGAGGGATGAGGAACGTGAAACGTTGTTTAAACCGAGGAATACTGATGGGCGTAAATGAAATTATATTTATTATATGAAAATACCACCTCCAGAGCATGGATTTAATTAACGACAAAATTTGTTAAATGTTCACCATTTTAAATTGTATTATATTTGGTAGGAAAGCTTGTAAATACAATGCTGCCATTAAGCTTCGGCTGCTACTGATTGTATAGATTGAATAAAGAATTTTGAATTTTGAAATTCATTTAGGATTTCCCTACCTTAGGTCACAGGTCAACCCGCTTGAAGACTGTTTGATAACCGCAGATTCGTCACATGACATTAGCATGTCCAGCACATTATTCACATTTGTATCTTTGTGAGTACAGACGATTGTCTTAAATTTTAAAAAAGGCATTTATATTTTAAACAATATTTATTAGAGTTTAGGAAGCATACAACGTAGTAGTACAAGTCTAAAAATGCATCCTCAGTGGCAGCTCCAATGGGAATAAGAGGTCAACATCTCACCCCCACCCCACCTCCATCAAACAAGAATTGACTCCCTTCATCTTACGCACAATGAGGTCATTCAACTATATCAATTGCTAACCCAAAGCTTTTGCGATTGCCAATCCCTAATATTGATCCCTATCGCTAAAGAAGATAGGCAATCTTGAATGGTGGATTCTAAATGGTCAAATAGTTTGGTTTGAATAACGGTTTCATTATGATTTTATGAGCATCATGAAAATTATGCACACATATAAATTTATTGTTTTATATAATAAAAATCTACTTAAATATAAAATGTCCATTACCACAAGATGCGGGGCACCATCCTTTCCGCCAATCTTCCTCTTCTTATTAAGCAAATCAGTTTTCTTCTTTTGCCTAATTTGATTTGCCTAAATAGAAGTAGTCAAAATTGTTATTCAGTTGTTTAAAATAAATATTCGTCAAGTTCATCATCCAATTTAATTAAATATCTTATATTTTAAAATTTTACCATAAACAGTCAGATCTATAAACAGAGACTTTGTAAGTTTAGTTCTAAATTCTGCAACACTTGAAAAAGTAAATACATACAGTGGCAGTCACTACTAGAAATTGATAGAGAATAAAGATGAAATTAGGAGAAGAAAAAATAAAATAGAGGAAAAGAAGATGAAGAAATGGAAAGAGGTGAAAGTTAAGAGGCTTGAGGAGAGATTGAGAGGAGAAAAGGAAAAAAAAAAAAACGAATAAGATGGATGAAAGAAATTGAGCTAGGAAAGAGTGGTTGAAGATGAAGAAGGAATTAATGCAGTGGCATATCTAGAAGTCTTGAAAATGGGGGGGGGCTCAATGATCAGTTGAGGGGCGCTAATTCACAAAATAAGGTGATTTTTAACTACTTAGAAGGGGGGGGGGCGCAAGTAATTTGGGGGATCCGTCCCCCTCCCACGCGCACCCCTAGACACGCCACTGAATTGATGATACAAACCTGATGACGCCGCTGATTCTTTGTGAGTTCTTTGTGCAATTTCTTGCTCAATGTTTTGATACTAACCCGACCTGCAATTTCAGAAAGGCATAGAGTTCAGTTGTTTTGCATTTTTATCGCTATCTATTAGGCTCAGTAAACACGTAACTTGATTGATTTGGTTGTAAAATGTTCAAATAAACATTTTCACCAAATAATTCATCATATCACTAAATTAAAATTATGCCAAGGTATTACTGTACTACTTACAGCAGAAGCAACCCTCTATTAGACCTATAACTAGAAATTGCAAGTGAAGTGCTGCGAAGTACAACTACATATAAATGTTCTTCGAACAAAATTATTTATGCAAATCAAGTGAAAATAATGAATAATAAAAATATTAATAATATGAGACACGACACATTGTCTATATTAGAACACTTCTCATTGGATAACAAAGTCATATTTTTTCTTTTTTGTCAAAAAGTGTCTATAGTGGTGAATTATGGTTTAGGTCTTTCTTAATAAAGTTTCAAAATTTTCTATGTATGTGGAAAATGTAGTTGATTACCAAAGGTTACAATTTGTATTTTGAAGACTGCATGGTCTAGGAAGTGTAAATTTTTTTATGGGGCAAGTTTCCAAGGGCGGGTTTTCTAGGGGCGAGTTGACTGCCAAAGAGTGTTGCCAAAGTGAGAGCCAGCGTGTTATTTGATCACAAGTGCGAGACATCCCAAGTGTGAGCCAGTGAGCCATGACGTCACGACAATAGATACGAGACGTTACTCGAGTTGTGCGAGGTACCGGCTGAGATTTATGGAGTACAATTCAAAAAACAACTAATAATGAATTATTGTGATGTTAAATACACAATGTTAGCTATCAAGGAGCTTCGTCCCTTCAAGGCTAGGCCTATACCATCCTAGCTAGTCTAGGCGTAGAGTAGGATAAGGCTAGCGCGACATGCGGACGTTGGTACGTGTTGGTTAGTCTACAAATGTCGCCTAAAGTAATTGATTTAACCCGGCAGAACGAAAGGAGACACAGCTTTTCAATCGTCTTAGGCCCTTGTTTTTTGACAATGACCTTTCAGAGGTCAAATTGCTGTCAAGAATATGAATTGGCTGCTTCGCAGCAATTAATATTTCTCTCTACCCTTTTTTTCAGGCGTTTTATAGTAAAAAAAAGTAGCATTTTTCATCATTAATGTTTATACAGTACAAACATGAAGTTTGTAGAAAAATTAATAAATTTACTATTTAAAAAAAAATGATCACTTCCTCATAAGTCGTGTCAAACTCCACTGAACAGGAGTAGGCCTTGCCAGTGCATATGCTGTTGTGTATTTTGATGCGTTTCTCATCATGTTTTGGTAATGGTAGGCCTAGCCTTCGGCTGACGAAATGTACAATCAATATTAATATATAAATATTGGTGCGGAAGATACCTTTGGACACAGTTTCTAGTTGACCTTTACTACGATGTCGCCCTGTTTTGTGCGTCTTATTCTTTTGTTTCAAGGCGCTTGGACGATGAGTTTGTTGACTGTCAACAGCCATCTTGAACGCACACGTGTTCTTCGTTGTGATGTTTATTTTAAAATGCATAGCGCCCTCAATAATTTCTTCGATTCGTGCGTCTCAAGAGAGGTGTGGTTGTTACGACGTTATAGACCGGGAGCCCAGAAAATTTAATCATGTGAAAAGAGACAAAAGGTTTGATGGTCTGGTCATGAT
>NW_022710104.1:0-1614 GCF_011630105.1 Anneissia japonica | reverse complement strand
CGTGACCTTAAACAGTGACATTAAAGGCCACGCCCAAATACATTTAATCATGTGAAGAGAGACACGGATGATTTTTTTTTATTGGAACTATTATACATTGGGTTAACAAAAATACCAATGACAGCAACTTTATCCTGTACATAAGCCCAGACAGCAGCCCCAAGGGACCCACGGGGTCTTATATAGTAGCAACATGATAAAATCAAGCAAAGAGAGACATGAATGAAACCAACTAGGAATAACTATTTGTACATTGTAGAATGCTGAAACACCGATGACAGCAATTTTTTCATGTACCCTAAACAGTGACATTAAAGGCCACGCACAAATGTACATTAATCATGTGAAGAGAGACACGGATGATTTTTTTTATTGGCACTATTATACATTGGAGGTAACATAAGTACCAATGACAGCAACTTTATCCTGTACATAAGCCCAGACAGCAGCCCTAGGTTCCCAAATGGACTTATTATTTATAGTATGATATGGTCGAATCTAATAATGATTAGAGATAGTAGAATGCAACTGAAACACCTGATGACACAGACAGTGGTTCTGGAGATCAACTTCAGAATAAAACAGGAATTTAGTGAAGGATGGGACCACTTACACTGGAACTTTGGAAAGAAAATCCATTTGACAGCAACTATTTACTACTTCAGCTATTGATAAAATTTTGTTAAACACTGACTTCAGATGAAATACAACAATGCCATAATACAAACTCAGTAACAAATATTTATTAGATCGGATTAAACTACAGAACATGAATTGTCTATACATGATAAATGGTACAGCGTCAAGGTCTATTTCAGTCAGATTGTTGAAAATATGTAATCATAGGATTAGAACCTGGTAGTTTCTACTATTACAACAAATGTGTCCACCGTATCGATTATGGATTCATTGTAAATCAATTATCTATATTATTTTTTATATATTGCATACACAATTGAAATGCGGTATTGTACACTGTGGTAACAATGTGTTTGTAGCAGTACGATACAAAGCACAAGCAAGAAACACTTAACTAATAGTTAAACAATCCCTCGCCGGACACCATCCCGGTATTTCTGAGTCTAGGTTTCGGGGCTAGAATTTATGGAAGTACTTCCATTTTGTCCTGCATTTGTTAGAAAACAATAAATACTTAAAAACTTAAACTGAGGTATTGTGCATTGAGGTAATAACATGTTTGTAGTAACATGTTTGTTTGTATCTTGTTTGTACTTTGTATTAGTAGGGCGGTTAAGGAGAAAAATCGCGCACTTTTGGAAGAAAGCATGAAACTTCCCACAGTGATACTATGATACCTAAGGATCATTAAAAAAAAATAGACCCCAAAAAATAATCCGCCTAGTGGCCGTCTTCTTGAAATTTAAAATGGCCACCAAAATATTGGATTTTTATCAATAATGTTTTTGATCTACTTGTTTATTATATGATGCAAAAACGCTTCTAGACAGTCGAATACAAATTTTTTTATTCGTGTATACATATACCACAGGTGGGCAAAGTGCGGCCCGCGAAAATAAATTAAAAACCCTGTGTGACCCCAAAAAATAATCCGCTTAGTGGCCGCCATCTTAAAATTTAAAATGGCCACCAAAA
>NW_022710103.1:0-2100 GCF_011630105.1 Anneissia japonica | reverse complement strand
GTAAATATAAAATAAGTGTCCAATGTGATCATCACTAAACAGACGTAAAAAAAGTGATATTATATAGAAAATGTTACCTTTATTCAACAGATAACTATATGCAGGTCCTTAAAATTTCTATAAAAAAGTTTCTATAAATTTCCTGAATCTCAGTGCAGGCAACAAATCGTCGCTCATATCACAAACTAACACAGTGAAAGTAGATCGTGAAAGCAAAATACGTTTCAAAATATGTGCTGCTGTTGTCTGACTTTTTGTGTGGTAAAGTGCTTGAAAACCAATTACAGTACGTGTTTATTTTAATGCGCTTTTTTTGTTTTCACAAAATTTACTTTTATTGTGTTAATTATGTATCAATATTCTCAAGTCTTTATATACAATTTCTGTAATAGTTTTTGTATGGCATTACCATCAGGGGTGAATTCCAAATGATATTTTGGTGGGGTTTTTTTTTTTTTTTTTGTAGTGGAACGTCTAGTTTTGGATCTAGTGGAGGTACATCTAGCACATTTGGCTCTAGTGCTACCAATCTGTTTGGATCCAGTGGTGGTACATCTAGCAACTTCGGTTCTACTAGTAATGCTTTTGGATCCAGTGGAGGTTCATCTAGCACATTTGGATCTACTGCTTCCACCAATAGCTTTGGATCAAGTAGTGGGTTTGGCAGTTCAGGATTTGGGTCATCTGGAGGATTTGGTGTTGGAGGAGCAACTGCAGGAGGGTTGGGATCAACAGGTGTATTTGGTGGTAAGCCAGCAACTCAAAATGTGTTTGGTTCCAGTACAATTGGACAAAACTCTGTTAGAGGATTTGGTTCTACACCATCAACACCATCTATGGCAGATAAAGCTAATCCATTTGCAGCTAATAATTCAAACGCAGGAACATTCGGCAAGGGGCCAATTCAACCTGCAACATCTGCATTTGCAGCCCCAGGACTGTTTGGCAAGGCAGCACCTGGCAATACACATTCCCAGGTACCAGGAAACAGTAATATTTATACACCAATGGACAAACTTACAAAGGAAGAAAGGGAACAGTTTGAGGCCAGTCATTTTACGTTAGGAAAAATACCAACACGGCCACCACCTAAGGAACTTGTGTCTTGATTTTTATTTACTTTTAATAGGATGGGGAGGGAATTTAAATATTTGATACTAGAATAAATTTATTTTACAAACAAGACAGATGAATTTTTTGTTAGTGTTTACGATTATAGTCTTGTCACCTGGGAGCGAGTGTCGCTGCAGTCCCTTTTTAATCTGTCAACCTCAAGGTCGGGGTGGGAGGGAATCAGTAATGAATACAGGAATACATTTAAATTTAGACTTGCAACACATTTCCAATTAATTTTATGTTTTACTGAATCTTTTCTCTAAAAAAAATTTTTGGTAAAAATATAAAATATTTTATAATCCAGAAAGCAGTTTACAGTATACCACAAAGCAAGTTGCTTTGCAATTAACACTGCTATCACACACCAGTTAAGATAGTGATTTCAGTTTACTTATGAACTGAAACAATTCTTATAATTTTTTCATTGACACTGTAAAAGAATTAATATAAAAAAATAAGATCCTGGTATAGACAAAGTATCGTATCAGCTGCTCAACTAAGTATTTCTTTTCCACTTATTAAAGTTTCCAAGAGATTGTGCTCTCTTAAATAATCCTTTGTTTCAGCTACCATCATGATCCTACAGTATATTTGCTATCATCTAGGCACTTCACAAATACCAATAACTAAAATCAGCTAAAAACCAATCACACAAAGCAAAGACACCACACAAAATAAAACTGTGTTGAAAATATTTTCCTTTCAATGCCAATTTCCATATTTTTGCTTTAGCTGTATGCTATAATTTATACTTTATACTTATTGACTGGAGTACTCCACCAAAAAGGTCCTACTTGGAAGCCCTATATAATTTTTGTTCAGCCTTATTTTGGTGCCTTCTCAGTTCGGCGCCTCTGACACTTGCCCTGTTCTACGTCTCTGCAGAATACTGTATGTAGCCTTCCTTGATTTTAAATTTGTTCAGGTTATTCTTGTAAACTTCAGAATGGCCAATCTTTCAGATCCTGCTTTTCTTTCTAAGAT
>NW_022710102.1:0-539 GCF_011630105.1 Anneissia japonica | reverse complement strand
TCTCGCCGAGTTGAGCACTTAGTGTAAAATTTTGACTTTCCGCCATATTTCGAGTACTTTTCCGAGAATCCTCAAACTTTCAATGGAGTAGTGTTTGTTTCAGGCTATCTAACTTTGCCTAACAAAAAAAAAATTACATTTTGACTCAACTTTTTAACATTGTCACTTTTTGCACAAAATTGCTTATCTTTCCGAGTTGAGCACTTAGTGCCAATTTTTGACTTTCCGCCATATTTCGAGTACTTTTCCGAAAGACTTCAAACTTTCAATGGAATAGTGTTTGTTTCAGGCTATCTCACTTTCCCTTTGCCACTTTAGTTACCTTTTCGAAACGTCGATCCGAAAGTATGCAGCACTGATAGATGTTGTTAAAATACAGATATACAGATACATATATATATATACAATATATATACTGTATTATTTATAAATTTCTTATATATTTTTTAAATATTTATTTATATATATATTTTTTTACATATAATGTATTTATTTATATATTTATTTATATATTTTTATATTTATTGTATATTCTTATA
>NW_022710101.1:0-697 GCF_011630105.1 Anneissia japonica | reverse complement strand
TGAAAATAAAGGTGCAACCTTCAGGAGAACTCGATATATAACAATATTAATAATAATAATAATAACAATAACAATAATAATAATAATAATATTGATGATGATGATGATGACGGTGTCGGCGCCAGTGGTGGACGTGGTGGTGGCGGCAGCGGCAATCACAAATTGATGTCCGTAAGGAGAAAATGTTTGTGCTGATTAACCATCCAGAAGCGTGCACAGATCTAGATGAAATATACCATAGTGCCTTTTTTTTTTAATGTCTTGCAATTACTAGCATAGTTTGAGTACCTAATTATGTCCATTAAAATATCAAAATGAAAAAATTGTACAATAACACTAGTCTACAAAATGTTCGACGAGGATGTGTCACACTACAAAAGCAACACATGTGAGAAATCATTCTAATTACAATAGTACAGTACAATGAAATTAAGAGAATATAGTATTTGGTATGCACTATGTATACTGTACCACTTCAGGGAGTGTGGCTGATAAAAAAAAATGTGTACCGTATGTTCTATAATTATAATTGGATAAAATATATTATAAAATGACCATGTTAATCACAAAATAATATATTCAGTTTTATTTTTACAGTTGCAGGTTCAAGGGGAGGGTGCCCTCCTCCCCCTTCCAATTTTTCAAAAAAGAAAAATGTATTCGTCCAATAGTGGCATTTCCTGCAATCTGGAGGTGC
>NW_022710100.1:0-506 GCF_011630105.1 Anneissia japonica | reverse complement strand
GAGGAGTTTCTCACTACCTTCACGGCGACCGGCAGTCCGTCGGCTCTTCTGATCGCCGAGTAAACACTTCCGAAAGCACCGTCCATTAAGTGGCCCGAGAAGTCGTACAGGTCCATAGTTATTTTCTTATTCGTTTGACACAGATAGAAGTTAGATAGAGAAGAAAAAAAATGCGAAACTAATAACAATTTTGTTTTTGTTTCCTCTTTTATTGGTTTTTCAAAACACATTCTCTCCGTGCTGCACCAGCAACTTGTCGCACGCGGCGAGCAGTTCGACGTCGACCGAGTGAGGAGGGATCGACCGATCGAAAATGCCGTTCGTTGGACGAGCAGCACACACACCGCGATCTTCTTCGTCGCTGCTGCTTTCTTCGTCGTTGCCTCCCCCGGCACCGTCCACCTCCACGTCGTCGTGTCCTCTCCGCAGCAGCTGCTGGAGCAGTAGTAAGAAAAGAGAGAGTTCCCGGCCACCCTATTCTAATACACTGTAAATGCTATATTCAT